>NC_136517.1:46754635-46779635 GCF_053919585.1 Euprymna scolopes
AGGCCAGGAGAGTACGGACGAAGGGGGGATTTCATAACCACACGCCCGTGCTTCTGATCTGGCGACATGTGAGTTGTGGACCGGAGTGTTGTCCTGCAGGAGGAGAGTACCTTTGCTTATCTTGCCCGGCCTCTTGATTTTGATAGCTTCCCTTAATTTTCTCAAAAGTGAAGCATAATAGGCTCCTGTAATTGTGGTACCCTTTGCCAGGAAATCTGTCATCACTACTCTGTCCTGCTCCCAGAAGACTGTGAGCATGACCTTGCCAGTGGAGGGCTGCACCCTTGCCTTCTTTGGAGGTGGTGAGGCCAAGTGCTTCCACTGCATTGACTGGGCTTTGGTCTCTGGATCATAGTGATGGACCCAGGTTTCATCCTGTGTAATCAGTCTTTTGAAAAACTTTGACTCATCTTCTTGGCACATCTCCAAATTCATCCTCGAGCACTCGACGCATTCTTGCTTCTGGAACCTGGGAATCCATTTGGCAGACACCTTATGCATATGGAAATGGTCATGAATGATAGTTTCCACAGACCCTGTACTAATCTTGACATCTTGGGCTATTTGGCGAATAATAATGCGCCGATCTTCCAAAATGGCAACCTCAACTTGACGGACAGATGTCTCATCAATGGAAGGGGGGGGGCGACCAGGTCTGGGAGCTGTTTCCACAGACTTCCGGCCATGTTTGAATTCACGATGCCAGCGTTTTACAAGGTCATATGATAGGGAATTATCACCATACGTTTCTTTCATTTCATCAAAAGTTTTCTGTGGTGTGTTTCCTTTCAAATACAAAAACCGGATCACTGCTCGACATTCAACAGGCTCCATTTCACACCTGACTCAGTTCAAATACCTGTAAAACAGAAACCACAATTAGATCAGAGCTGTAATTTGCCACATAATCCGTAGAGATATAAATCATTGCACATGCAAGATATCAGACAACTGGAAGTGGGCCAGGGGCATTACTTATTGCACGCCCCTCGTATATATATATATATATATATATATATATATATATATATATATATATATATATATAAATATATATACACAGAAATGTAGGTAAATTTGGGCATATTTTATTGGTGTGAAAATATAGGTACATTTTATCAATTGTCATAAAATTTTAACCATAGAATAGTATTATAATTTTCAAGAAGCCTGCAAATTCTCATGTAGTTTCGTCGTATAGAACCAAAGATATGAACATTTCAATATTCAATTTGGCTACAAGTATAGGTATATCCATAGATATATAGATATACCACCTTTCTGGCAATTTTATAAGTTCTAAATCTCAGCGACTATTGATCTGAATTTAGCAAATGAAGGCTCGTTGGAAAGGTAATGACCTGCATTATGTAGTGAGCTATATGACATTTGTGCCCTAAGATTGCACATTCAGGATATTATCCATTACCCAGAGCCTATTTTTGGCACTTTTTTTTTACAGCCATAAGATGTTTCAATCATAATCATTTGTTTTCCTAGTTTTGAATATGAATTACAAAATATCTGATATTTCTCCAAAACCTCTGGCTTTGGTGGATGGAAGACTAAATATTGCTGCTATGGTTTCAAATGATCTGAAATAACTTGATTCCAAATATTTCTCATATGTTATATCTCCTCTCTTTGGTCTTCATACATAAAGTAAATTTCACAGTGTATAAGAATTATTTGATACTGGAGATATTCATAATCGTACTATATTTTCAAAATAGGAGAGATATAACATATGAGAAATATTTGGAATCAAGTCTCCTGTTGCTGCTATGATTTCAAATGATTTCAAATAACAGCAAGTTTTAATCTCCCCTCCATCAAGGCCAGAAGTCTTGAGAATATATATATATATATATATATATATATATATATATATATATATATATATATATATATATATATATATTTGTTTGTATGTTCTCAATTATGTGGTGAAACTTACCCACATATTGGTAGAAGAGTATTCATATTACTGGTATGACGACAGAAATTATATTGATGAGCATTACATTGAATAACACCATGTATACGTGTCTAAGTGTGTGTTATAATGCTCATACAAGATTTCAGCTATACTAGGCCAGTAGTTTCTGAGGAAGCTTCTAGAGTAAATGGGGTATTCTGGTGACTAATCCCTATTAATCATAATTAATTCCTTACTGTGTATCTGAATGTATACTATAATACTTAGTACGCTAAGATCCATACCAATGTTCATCCAGATCTGCTCAGTAGTTTCCGAGAAAACTTTTAAAGTGAATGTGGTATTGTGGTTAATAATTCCCATTAATTCCTAACTGTAGAACTATTGGTTTCATATTGACCTTTTTTCTCAATCTCCATAAAGCAAATTTCACGTATTTATTTCGCTTTGTAAATTCTTTGATCTCCACCCTGTGGTTTTCTGGGACGGCAAAATCTACAATTTGGCAGTTTCTTTTTCTTCTTCTTCTTTGTATTATTATTATTATTATTATTATTATTATTATTATTATTATTATTATTATTATTATTATTATTTAAATAATAATAATAATAATAATAATAATAATAATAATAATAATAATAATAATAATAAGTTAGTAGTGTCGGCATCGACTGGCATCACAGCAAATAATCGAGAAGAATCGAGGAGGAGTAAAAGGCCTGAGAGAGAGAGAGAGAGAGAGAGAGAGAGAGAGAGAGAGAGAGAGAGAGAGAGAGAGAGAGTACTAGCCAGGTCTTCATTGAATGAATTAAAAAAAGAACTGGGACTTTGGGGAGGTTTATTGCCACCCACATTTCAGTGAAGACCGATGGTCGTTGTCAGCGAGAAATCAATGGCAAGCGGCTGTTGCGATGGCGCAGATTTATTTGCAGAGGCGGAGAGTACTGGAAATCTGGGGAGATTTGTTGTCAGCCAGATCCCACGGAACACCACCAGTTGTTGCCAGTGAGTAATCACAGATGATCACCTGTGTGAGAACTAGTGAGTAAAAAATAATACTAATACTAACACTAATGCAAATAATACTAAATTAGTAGAGTTGGCACTCATAACGATGATGATGATGATGATGATGATGAGTTATATCGTCATTGTTTAACTAAAACAAATTGGAAATTTAAAGTTTATTCGAGTTGTGTATGTTTTTAGTTTTCTATTTGTTCCATTATGTTCGAAATGAGTTTGTGAAAATTTGATTCCAATGACGTCATTGCAAGACAGAGAGTTGTGTTTTTTTTTTTTTCAAATTGAGATCGGTACAATGTTTTAATTTTTTTTACGGAAATTGCTCCAGACAAGGCGTGGAGCCACTTAATGTAAGTGTGTGTGTTTGTGTGTGTGCGCGCACGTGTGTGTGCACGCGTCAGCACTAACCCTATTCGGGTTTAATCAGCTTTCTCAGAAGGAGGAAGTTTCATGGGAGTATGAAATTCACAAGCGGTCCCCAGTAGCATGTATATCCCTGTCAGGGGAGATGACGACGTTAGGTTTTTGCAATTCTTCCATGAAGGTGTCAACGTCCTCCTACATACGGCGCTTGGAATTCCCAAATTGGTCACCCATTTTAGTAATGACCAGGCTCAATGTTGCTTAACTTGGGTGATTTGACAAGAATGTAAGGAGCTACCATGAACAAAAGATGATTATTACAAAGACAAATGAAGCCTATTGGCCTTAATCTTGAAGCGATCAAGGTTAAAAGTAGGAGAAAAACAGTCAGTAGGAAGAAAATTCTAGAAGCCCGTGGTTCGTGCAAAGATGCTATTGGAATAGGAAGCTGTATAACAATGAGGTATCAAAACAGCGAATTGATGGAGACCACTAGACCAACGAGTCAAACGAGCTGGAACAAAAGAAACAGGGAATAGATCGGACAATTTTGAAGATAGAAAAGACTGAGACCAGCAACATCACGTCCGCGAGAGGAAGGTTGCAGAAAAGAAAAAAGAGTGAGGCCAAGTAAATTGTTGTAAGAGATTAGGATGTCTTTTCGAACAAAGATGTTGTTGGAAACGGAATCAAAACGTCCATTGCTTTTTCATTTTTTTAAAGGGAGAAAGAATGAGATCTTGATAAGCACGGCTGTGTTGAATAATGGGCGCCAAATTCGGAAGTTGAGATGGTTAGGTGACTTCCGCGCCAAGCCCTCTTTCTCTGTCTTAGCTGGTAAGATTTCAACGCGGAAACGTGTTCTTTTCATGACATCTTTAAAACTGGAGATGGCAGGCGAAAGAGGGTCTGGTGTGATTAGGCAGGTTATGTGTCGATCTGTCTTTACATCTCATTTCCTTTCTCTCACAGACGCGCACGCTCACATGTTCTCACACACACACACGCACGCACGGACGCTTCCGTTTCTGTCATTTAGAATAAACATTTTATAAACTAAAGCAGCAATTGCCGGCGTGGTTTTGTATCAAGGTACGGAAAAGAAACCTGACCGTACGACGATGGTGACAGTGGCGGCAACGGCGACGAGAAGATCAAGTCACATGCGTAAAGGGTTTTACACACGCGTGAGTAAGGGCGCTTATAGCAACCGTCAGTTAACCTTGAGATTATCGTCGCGAGATAAATCGATTAGGCTTTCTTTTTCATCCACGCTTGGATTGCTTGATAAAAATTGGAAATAATATTCCAATCTTCTTTTTTTTTTTTTTTTTTTAAACACTCAAAGACCCTTTAGAAAGTGGAAGAGGGTCACGTGACAAGGCCCTATTTTTCTCTTTTAGCTGGTGGGACTTCGATGCGAAATTGGAGCAAATACATCAAAGACATTGCCACGGTTGCTGCAAAGGAGGTGGGCTTCTGTTACCGTGTTACAAAAATTAATCACACGAGAGAACATCCTATACCATTTTAAAACCACAATTCGACCATGCATGGAATATTATTGCCACATCTGGCCTAGTATATCTACCACTTGTCTCTTTCGATCTTAGACAAAAATCAAAAAAGTCTCAAATCAATCGACTTTTACTTTAATGGAATGTGCTCTGAATAACTCATAGTACTTATGCCCTTTCGACGTACATATCCCTGACTAACCCAATAAGCAACCCCCCTTCATTGTTGAGATCCCTAAATGCCGGAAAGCCTTTTACTCTAATTTTACACACTGAGCAATTTGTTTGTAGCCCAGTAGACGTAGACGTTGCGGAATGACCTTATAATTAACATGGCAATATGCTTTGTTTGAGGTGAGAGATTTTTTTTAAAGGTTAGCTAAAAAATGTCTTATAGCCTGGAGAATAGAATATGACCAACGTTCCAACATGGTTACATTTCGGGTTCAAAATTTCATGACTCTATCACACAAGCCATCCGAAGAAGGTTAACAGTCGAAATAGAAACAACCAAGACGAGAATGACCTTATAATTAACATGGCAATGTCTTGGATAAGAGCTGAGGAGATATGCTGGAACATCCATCTCGCTGAGTTTGTTCCTGCAAATGAGTCTATCTGTCCAATGTCTTGTACGAATCTTTGAAACCAATATCTAATTGTGTTCTCTCAACGTACATACACTCCGACAAGCCCATCTAGCAGCAAAATTCGACTCTTTTATTGTAACAGGCCCTAGATGCTGGAAAGCCTCTTGCTCAATAGTTTCTTCCCTTGGACTGCTAGATTTTGTAATTCCCTCCTTGTTTTCTGTTTTCTGATTGTATTAACCTGTAGAAGTTTGAAATGTAATGTGAACAGACATCTCGCTGCTCAACTCTCCATTGTCCTTTGTTTAACACGTTCACAAATAGTAGTCCATTACGTTCCAAGTGAAAATATGCATTGTTTAGAGTGAAAAGAGTAAAAAAAAAAAAAAAAAAAAAAGCAGCAAAAACGTTTCGTCCAATGGTCCATGCATAGCTGGTTACAAATCTCTGTTTCACAGGTTTGAGGGTTTTCGTAGTTTTTTTCAATTTGATCGACCGGTTAAGTGATTGCCCTATCTATCTATCTATCTATCTATCTATCTATCTATCTATTATATAAAAGGACCGTTGTGTGTGCGTGTGTTCAATCAAATCTATTAATTACCCACTCTAGTTGGGGACCCATCACGGTGCACCAGGAGGAATCTTCACGTGCCTCCTCGCAGTGACTTAGTCCACAATACATTGTAGTCTACATCGTACTGTAGAGAACCTACTGTTTATTTTATAAACTTATTTTCATATCATGGTATAAATTAATGCTTTTAACGCAAAAGTCAAGTATCACGGTTCAATTGTGCTCTAAACAGAAACATTCATTTCGAATGCGCCCCTGTCATATCAAAGAACCTACTGTTGACGCTTGGCCTTTATGCTTGTGCGGTATTAAAACTTTTCAAATGCACTTGTGATGTTAGGCTGTATAAGGCGTTAACTTTAGTCAAAATCGCTTGTTCTTTCTTTCATCGGAATTCTCTTTCGATTACCGATTATAGATACTTGTCAAAGACATTCCGATACAAAACCTATAAAGTAAATTTGTATAAAATTTAAAAAAAAAATCGGCTCAGTCGTTTAGGAGTTTATAGAGAACTCTCTCCCACACGCACACAGATAAAGTTACTTGTATATAATAGTAGAGGTATAAAATCAATAAGTCGTTTTCGTTTGTATCGAATTGAGATTTACCTTTTTCTTTACTGTCAAGATATGTACATAGACAAAAATGCAGTCTTTAAAAAAAATGCGTGGTTTAACGATATCCCCAAAGTGCAGTTTTAACATCTTGCTTTTTCGACCTTCTTGTTTTCATTTACTCTGGATGCTTCTAAAAATCGATAAATCTTTTTCTCTCCCCTTTAGCTTCCTCAATACTTTTTTTTTAATTCACGTTAAAATCAATTAATTCTTCTCCTTTGAACGTTGTCTTTTTTTTTTTTTACTTTATTAACTCGGTTGTTTTCCTTTTTTCATTTTGTTTTCTGGTGCTAGGCAACAAACTGTTTTAAATACAATGCGCTCCAACTATTATTATTATTATTATTGGCTCACATGGAGCTTTCACACAAGTCATGAACGATCTGATAGGAAACTTGTGGTGTTCTCTGGAAGCTGAATGACAACAAGTCTCTCCAGACGTTCAGCTATCTCCACCTCCTTCGATAGAATTTGCAAATAAATTTGCTTCATCGCAACAGATTCTTACATTTGATTTCTCGCTAGCAGCGGCCATCGGTCTATACTGAAATTTGAGTGGCACAAGCCTCCCCAAGATCCCAGTTCTCTTCGCGCTTGTCCAGCGGAGGTCTGGTCAGCGCTCTCTCTTCGGTCTTTCCACCTTCCTTGACCCTTCTCGGCTCTTTCGTATCACTTTTTTTTGGGGGGGGGCAGTGTAAAGGTGTAGAACTTGTAGATATGCAGCTTCAGTGTTCTTCATTCCCTGCAACACTTCTTCGTTATATTGTATTCTTGTATTATTCTCCACATTCAAGGGGTTTCCTTAATATTTCAGCCGTTTTCATTATCGTTAGTCGTTGTATTTTTGCAGCCATTCCTCTGATTCCAATTTCTCCCATTTGTTTAAAAGTTTTTCGGAATTGTTCCTATTATTATTATTATTATTATTATTATTATTATTATTATTATTATTATTATTATTATTATTCATCTAGATGTTTAAGATACAAAGGATTCTGCTAATATTAAGCCAACTAAATTATTCAAATAAATGAACTTTGCGTATCATTGTAACAACATTTAAGTGCAATTGTGCTAAAAACTGATTTTTTCCACATAATCAGATATTTTTAGCACTTTTTTTTTTAAACATTTTACTGTAGACAACAAACCAAAAAGGTGGCCAAGAAACAAATGCATAAGAAATAAACTTTTTCAAAGGCAAGATAACCTACTCTTCTACGTACCTGGATAGTTTGTATTATCATTCATCGAACTACTGTTCTCATCTTGAGTGTGATTTTCACAACGTTTCGGTCGATATAACGTCCGACCTTCTTCAGGTGTATCTTGTCGAACTCGGGAATGTTTCTGTCGAACTCGTGAATTTTGACGGAATTTCGAGCGGAACCCTTTATTTACTTCACGGGAGTAGCGTGCTCTTGTTCCGCCAGCTTTGAGGAACGGTGGCACATTGGTTAGAGTACTGGGAAAAATCAATTGAAAAAGTGATATTCTCCTGAAGTTGAAGGTTCAATCCTCAGTGTGGGCGACTGAAATATACATTTGCAAATTACTTAGGACCTCTATACAGTCGGAATGGCTGACTGAACAAGAGAACGCTACTCTCGTGAAGTAAATAAAGAGTTCCGCTCGAAATTCCGTCCAAATTCCCGAGTTCGACAGAAAGATTCCCAAGTTCGACAAGATACACCTGAAAAAGGTATAAAATAAATAAAAGGACTAATATGTTAATATATTAAATCTAGACTTCTAACTAAAAGTTTATTTTAATTGAAAACAAAAAGAACAACTATGCCCGTATGTAAAACATGACTTCGATGTCTGGTTGAATGTTAGAATGTAATAGTTTCGTATTTAAAAAATTGGTGCTCGTTGCCTTTTGCATTTAAGTTCTTGATATGCTTCCAGCTGACTACAACGTGATCGTCTTCAAGTCCAACATGGACAAGTTCTTAATGTGCCGTCCCCTTAAGTAATCAAATTGACCGAATTTCCACTACTAACGATTACTACGATATCGTTCCATTGACTACTGTACACTCATTAACCCTGATCCTCGAGTGGCCTCCAGGCCTTGATAAGTGTCGACTTCCTAAATTTTATGGCTAAAAATTTTGTTCCACTTTTCATTCAAAATCATTTAAAAAACTCTTTCACCACAAACAAAGATATATAGTATACACACGATTGAAGACGAACGGCCATGGAAAATTACAGGTTTGACTTACTTTAAATATTCATTTTATTCTCTCTTATCTTCTAATAAAAATAGTAGAAAACACATATATAAAAGTACTTATCATATATATATATATATATATATATATATATATATATATAAATACATATATAAAAGTACTTATAATCTTCCGTTAAATAATTTTGATTCTAAATAATGTCTAGAATTTGTGGTTTAAGCTTGATGGATTTTAAAAAGAGATAAAAAAATCAAGAAATCTTTCTTAATTGCTTTTTAATAACTAGGAACCAAATTTCTTGAAAATCAGAAATATGTGACTTTTCAAACGAGAGGTTGTGCTCACATTGCAACCGTTTACAACTGTGATACGATCGACATGCCGC
Organism: Euprymna scolopes; assembly: GCF_053919585.1. Lineage (NCBI taxonomy): Eukaryota > Metazoa > Mollusca > Cephalopoda > Sepiida > Sepiolidae > Euprymna > Euprymna scolopes. The sequence goes on from NC_136517.1 coordinate 46,763,857, forward strand.
CCACCATCAAGTGTTAGGGAGGTAAAAATAAAATAGGAAATACAAAAATACGGGTATAGGAAATGGAGATGCTGAAAAGACAATTGTTCACCAAGGAACACAAAAAGAAGCTGATGTAAGATTGTTGGTCAATGTGTGGCGATGATTGGAACAAAGAAGGTCAATATGGTTAGAGTTAGTTTATGGTCACTTTTAGCAGTGGCAATGAGTTTTGTGACAGTTAACGACAGTTGGAGACGGTTTGCAGATAGTCTTGAGTTTGCGACGGTGGACGACAGTTAAAGTTGAGAAGTTGCAGGTTTTATGTAGTTGAAGGCAGATCGTGGCCTTGACCAGCTCTAGAGACCTTGAGGAGATCGAGATGAGCTGAAAACAAAGAGGCCTCAACAGCTTTCCCGCGATGGTGTCAAACACGCACCCAGATCTCAATTGACATTCACAGAATGCGTTTGCTTTCGAGTTGTTTTATTCTATTTTTATATAATTGTGAGCCACTGTGCACCTCTTGGCAAACGCTAATGTGAGAGACGACGACACGGACAGAAGAGAAGATGAAGGCGAAGAAGACCACAGAAACAGCCTTTGGGTCGGCGGTTGTCTAGCAGGGGTAGCCCACGTGGCATCAAACAACATTCCAAAGAAATTGAAATTTGAAGAAAATTTATTAATTCATGTTTTATTACTATGGTGAAACTTGCATTAAAATCAGAACAGAAGTATCACAATATTCATGAAGCGATTTGCCTTATTTGCATAAAACCTTTTGGAACTAAATATAGTTCACATTAACAACCATTACGTCTAGTAACTTCGTTAAAAAATTCATAATTGTTGATTAATTAGTTTTGGAGTTTGCTCAACATAAAGAGGAACAGACAAAAAGACTGTATTTTTATGCAACATGTAGATAAAGAGAGGGGTGAGAAGTGCGACGAGATTTCGTGAGTGACGTCACGGCGAGAGGTGGAGGACAACAGCTGGTCATTTTTCGAAAGAGGACGTATAAAAATAAGACCCATCCTTAGTCTGTTGGTGGGTGTGATAGTTGGTGACAAATAAATCGACTCAGAAAAGAAAATCTCTGACCAGTGGATAAATAAAGAAATTGAATTGTTGCTGTCGAACTGTTGCTGTTAAGTTATTTTCAGCCGGTGAAGGACATGGTGGTCAAATAAAGATGGCGTCGAGCCAATTGCGTGCAGTACTAATACGGCTACAATTCAAAGCTCAGAATGCTATAAACTTTCGCAGAGTCTTTAAGAAGAAGATAGAATAAATCAAGAGATTTATACCCTTATCGAAACGGCAAGTTCAGATCTTATCAGCTCGACTCCATAACACAAGCGCAAACAAAACGCCTACAATCAGCTAATGGCCAATATGAACATCTATGAAAAGCCAACAATCGAACGACCTGATTAGATCCCCACTAGCAAGTCTTTAACGAAATGCCATGTTTCCATGTTGAAGAAGATCATATGCTTCCCGCTAATACATTGAAGACCTTGCCAAAGATGGGCTCCCTCTACCCTGTTAGAAAATTACTAACACCGGAGAGCATCCTATATCTTTATAAAGCCACAATTCCCCCATGTATGGATTAATGTTGCCTCATATGAGCTGGTATATCTACCTCTATCCTCTCCTTTGAGGTCCTGGATATGACCTTAAACTATATCCAGTGGTGAGGCCCCAGCTTGCGGGCTTTGAGAATTGTGGAGCCACCCTTTAATTGCCATTGCTCGCAGGTCCACTCTGACCCGGAGTGGTAGTACCTGCTAGGGTCCCAACTATGGGCTAAATAGAAACCGACTTGAAGACAACAAATATATTCAATTAAAACATTTTTCTTCAAAATCTTTGGATTCGGCATTAAATAACCTGAAAAGGGTTGATATGCCGTAAAACAAAAACAACCAACCATCTCCCTTTTGGACAGGATAAAAAAAAAGAAGCGCTTCCAATCTAATGTCCCAGTTTATCAAATAAGTTCCAACCCCTACTCCATCCCCGCAATGTTACATCCCTATGACTGTTTTTACAAGTATTTTAATGGAATGTTTTTACAAGTATTTTAATGGAATGTTTTTACAAGTATTTTAATGGAATGTTTTTACAAGTATTTTAATGGAATGCACTTTGATGAACTCGTAACACTTGTATCCTTTGACATACATACCCCAACTAACCTGACAAACAACAAAATCCAACCCTTCACTGTTGACGTCCCTAGATGCCGGAACGCCTTCTGTTCTATTAGTTTCTTCGCTCGAACTGCTAAACTTTGGAATTCCTTTCCTGTCTCCTGCTTCCCTGACTGTATTGACTTACAGAAGTTTATATGTAACGTGAACAGACATCTCGTTGCTCAATATCATTAGTTTTCTGTTAGAGACGATCCATAATACGCTTCAAATGGTAATATGTCATATTTGGGGTTAAAAAGGTCAAACAACAATAACAAATCTGAACAGGCTTAATTTGAATCTGGATCTCCATTTGGGAAATTATCCTTCATATGTTAGTCACGTGAGCTCAAAATTCTCATCTAGCGCAACCAATTACTGACAACAGGGAGGTGACGGTAGCTCAGTGGTTAAACGACATGGACTGACAACCTGGGTATGTCGATTGCGAATCCAGTTCGTTCCACAGAAACACCTTCGCTTAGGGACGTTGGCAACCCACCCACACCCACACCCACACACACACACACACACACACACACACTGTTATTATTAGCGATAATTAATTTCACCTTGGTTATAAAGAATAGTTTACTGTAAAACTGAAAAGTCAGTTCATAAAATGCTTTATGTATATATATATATATTGCTTTTAAAATGTAATTATCAACTGACACGTGTTTCGTCATCTACGACTCATAAGACACACACACACACATATATATAGTTACAAATATTATAAAAAGTATATATATATATATATATATATATATATATATATATATATATGATGGCCTCAGTTTAGTTTCAAAAGACAATGACTACCTCATGTAAGAGTGCCTGTAATAATGAGGTCAATGTTGCGCAATTCCCCAACCAGTCCTCTTCTGAGTCGTTCCTGTCTAATTTCAAGACAATAGGAAGTTAAAGACAACAGGAAACAATGCCGATATAAGTAAAGAGCACATACAGCACCTGGTGTTCTTAAATATTCGCCAATTTTAGTACTAACCTGGTTGGACATCGCTACACACACAAATATATATATATATATATATATATATATATATATATATATATATATATATATACATATATATATATATATATATACCTATCCCCATATGGGGGGTGCCAAATTGCTTAAAGGGAAAATTATTCCCAAACTTGTATTTAAGCAAAAATGCACTTTCGTAAATAATAGAATTCATCCAAAACGTATCGCAAAAACAAAAACAAATAACGTCTCTCCCCCCATCTCTCTCTCTCTCTTTATATATATATATATATATATATATATATATATATATATATATATATATATATATATATATATATATATATATATATATATATATATATATATATATAAATTTCGCTAAAACTTAAAAACTTAAAATATTTTCAGAACTTTCTTTTATTCCATCGTGAATTTTCCTGTGACAGCTGTTTTGTGAACAGGTTGACAAGTCTATGATCTTATATTTCCACCGAGATCTTCCAGCCTATCAACTCATCAGATGCGATTCTTCCAATGTTATTTAAAAAAAAAAAAGATTATTTTAGTTCAGACAACTAAGTTGTCCGATGATTTGTTTATAACGATTAAGTCTTTGTGTAGAACCATCATTACTTTTCGGACACACTGCTAAACCCAGTTGGTGCAAAACGATTGTCATAAGACAGTAAACCTTTTTCCTTAGAGTTTTCCGTTTCTTAGATGCATGCCGTAAAGAAGACTGAGCGGACATCTCTCCCAGTGATTTTAAACGCTCCCCAGATACTAAACTAGAAATTTCTATATCTCTTTGCAATGCATGCCTAAATCGTTAACCATCTAGTATGACACAATCACATTTAGACACTGGTTCTCATTAGATCACGATGTGTTTGTGTTCTTTTGTTGATGTCAAAACAGGAATATACCGCATATATAGACCGCACAGAATTTATGTCAAACAGCCAACAGACTACCCAATGCACCTATGAAACGACCTGCTATGATATAGTATAGAGCGAATTTGTGTAAGAGTGTCAGAAAGACCTGTGACACGGCCATCTTCTATAATATAAATCTCACCTGCCTGTTTAAATGTATGTATGTATGTATGTATGTATGTATGTATGTATGTATGTATGTATGTGTGTATGTATGTATGTATGTATGTATGTATGTATTCCTAAAAATTTCGAACAGAGGCGACGGATTTGTAACGTGCATCCAGGAGATAAGCGCCCGCGTGTTTGCGTGTTGTGTGGGTACGTGGGAGAGACGGATGAGGGGAAAAAGACTTACCTCGAGACCAGCTCAGCGTTACCGACCAAAAATAGAAAAGAGGGACCAAGATGGCGACCGCCGTCTTTTGTAAAGTATGATGTCTCGCAAAGTCACACGAATTCTCGGAATATGCAAATTTAGCCGACCTAGAACGACGATAAAAGCGGGTGAGGGGAAAGACGTGGGCAGGGACGATTGAGTTGGCTGGGGAATCGTGTGGCTGTTGCTTCTTGTGCCGTGTTGAGGATATCTTACCGTGTTAAAGAGAGAGTCGGGCGCCATCTTGAATTTTTCCCTACATTTTTTTTCTTACAGTAATTTCTCACTTTTACAAGCTATTTCGGCCATTTGGCCTCTAGGACTATGACCGAGTCGAAATTTGACTTAAAGCTCATACCCGAGTTTGACGGGTCCACGTCCATCGTCGACTGGGTTGAAAGGGTCGAGCTGACGTGCGACCTTTGTGAGGTGAAAAGGGTACACACTGTAATTCCCCTGAGATTGGCTGGGGGTGCCTTGAGTGTATATCAGCAACTCAGTGCTGCCGAAAAGGGAGATGTCACCGCAATTAAAGCTGCGCTGTACAAGGCATTTGCCATGGATCCTTGTACGGCCTATGAAAAATTTGCTTCCCGAAAACTTCTACCGGAGGAAAGCGTGGACGTTTTCTTCGCTGAGTTAAAGAAACTTGCAGTTCTGTTCGGTGGAGGGGTGTCGGAGCGGACGCTTGCGTACGCGTTTGTGGCGGGCCTTCCCACTCGGGTGAAGCAGCTACTGAGAGCCTCAACCAGCGTTTCAACAACGACCATGGAACACTTGATGGAACGTGCTCGAGCCATCATCAAAGATGAGGAGGACCTGGGGGAACCAGTTGTGATGGCGACACAGACAGGCCAGATTGGCGCTCGGGAGATTCCGAATCAGAACCCTGCAAGCAATGGGAAATGTTTTCGCTGCGGCCGACGCGGACATTTTGCAAGGAATTGCACCAACAGGGGGCGTGTGCGCTGTTTTAAGTGTGGCGGTTTGGGGCATCTAGCCCAAAACTGTGCGGGAAACGTATCAGGGGAGAGGACGTCAGCGCCGCCCTGCTCCCCGAGCAAAATTTGAACAAGGCGCAACCAGTAATAACCGTCTACGTAAACAGGATACCCTGCTTAGCACTTCTCGACTCAGGCTGTTCGCATACTATAGTGAGCACCAGGCTGTGTCCAAGTTGGACTAAGAGGAAGATCAAAGTCACCACGATAGGAGGCGAGACCCAGACATGCTGTGGAGCTGGAACTGTCAAGATCTACACGGACACCGGTGCAGCCACTAAGATCAATGTGCTCGTGACCCAAGGAAATCTCCTGGGGTTTGACCTGTTGCTCGGATACGATGCCATCAAGGCGCTGGGGGGAGTCGCAATTCATCGGGATGGAAAGGTGCGATTCTTAGAGGCCCCAGTGTGTGCAGCGCTCCATATCGATCGGCCGGATTTTACAGTGGACTACGACTCGCGCAAGAGGGCCTGGATTGCATCTTGGAAGTGGACCGAGGGAATGGCACCGACTAAACTCAAGAATGGGGTTGCAGAGTACCCTATACCCAGTGAGGCCCGAGCAGAATATGAAAGGGAACTAAAGGCGTGGATCCAAGATGGCTGGTTAATCCCCTACCCTGAGGACAAGCTTGGGCCTCCGAAGGGTCTAATACCCTTGATGGCAGTAGTCCAGCATAACAAGTCGAAAGTACGGCCCGTGCTGGACTATAGGGAGCTTAACAAGCATATTGAAGCCTACACTGCCGATGCTGACGTATGCGCCAGTAAGTTGAGGGAATGGCGTCAGAAAGGCACTAATGTCTCAATATTGGATTTACGAAAAGCCTATTTACAGGTGCGAGTTGATGAGACGTTGTGGCCGTTCCAGACAGTTTGGTTCCAGGGGCAGAGGTACTGCCTTACACGCCTTGGCTTCGGCCTAAATGTGGCACCACAGATCATGAAGACTATTGTCAACACAGTATTGTCCCAAGAAAAGCCCATGAGGGACTCAACGTCAGCTTACATTGATGACGTATACGTCAATGAAGATGTACAGTCTGCGTCGTGTGTCAAAGAAAAGTTGGCTCAGTTTGGTCTGGAATGCAAGAATCCCGAACGTTTAAGGGAAGGAGCACGTGTATTGGGATTGGATGTTTATGAAGAGGATGGCACCCTACAATGGAGGCGTGGCAGTGAAATTCCAAGCATCCCCAACCTCGTTACAAGGCGGACCGTTTTTTCTTGGTGTGGAAAACTTGTTGGTCACTTACCAGTCTGTGGCTGGCTCCGCGCAGCTGTTGGTGTGATTAAACGCAGAGCAAATTTAACAACCACGGGTTGGGATGACATATCCGATGATGTCCTACTAACTCTGATGATTAAGGAGACACTGGAGAGAGTGAACAAGAAGGACCCTGCCTGTGGGCGGTGGTGTGTTAACGGAGACAACGTAGGTGTGTGGGTTGATGCCAGTTCTTTGGCGTTGGGAGTATCGTTGGAGCAAGGAGGAAACGTGTTCGAGGATGCATGTTGGCTGCGGCCCGTAACAGATTCTCAGCATATCAACCTGGCAGAGCTGGACGCTGTTGTAAAGGGGGTAAATCTGGCCCTGCAATGGCAGTCTAAGAAGTTGACCTTGTACACAGATTCTCTCTGTGTCTACCACTGGGTGTCTGACACACTTTCAGGACGGACACGAATCCGTACCAAGGCAGCAAGCGAAATGTTAATACGGAGAAGGCTAGACACGCTAAAAAACCTGGTATCTGAGTATGGGCTATCACTGAGCGTCACTCTGGTGCCATCACATTGTAATCGTGCTGACCAACTGACCCGTGTACCTCACAAATGGTATGAAGCCGCGAAGATGGGAATGGAGATTACTGCTCGATCTTGTGCAGTTGCAATCGACCCATGTCAAATACAAAAAATTCATGCACAGAGCGGACATCCGGGTATCAAGAGGACCCTTTATTTTGTGAGGCGTGCATACCCAGCAGTGACCAAGATGGATGTCAGACAGATCGTCAGAAATTGTGAGGCTTGCCAGTCTATTGATCCTGCACCAGAGCGATGGCAGAAGGGTCGCTTGGAAGTTGAGAGTGTGTGGCAGCGGCTGGCCATGGATATTACCCATTACAGTGGCAAGCCCTTTCTAACTCTCATTGATTGCGGGCCTACGAGATTTGCGGTGTGGCGGCAGATGACCAGACAGGATTCAGCAAATGTTGTTCGCCACCTATCATCCATTTTTTTTGAGCGAGGTGCGCCGGAAGAGCTCCTGACTGACAATGATGCAGCGTTTTGTAGCCAGCAAGTCCGGCAGTTGTTAGATGAGTGGGGCGTCCGTCTACGGTTGCGATGTGCGCATGTGCCATCAGGAAATGGCATTGCTGAAAGAAGCCATCGCAGCATCAAGAGAATTGCTGCCAGGAAGCGATGTACTATTGCGGAAGCAACATATTGGTACAACATTACGCCAAAGGACGGGACGTCCCCTTCAACCGCACCTGCGAATGCTATTTACACGTACCAAGTCGGAGTGAAGGGAATCAACACTACGCAGCCAACCGACAAGGGAACATATAACAGATATGAAGTGGGAGATCCAGTGTGGGTGCGGCCTCCAGGAAATCGGTGCACCGACAAGTTTAAGCGAGGACACATATCTGGAGTGATTAGCCAGCAGTCTGTTTTGGTCGATGGAACCCCACGACATGTGCGAGATCTTCGCCCAGCTACCGAGGTGCGTCATACAACTACAGAAGAAAGCAGTGAAGCGTCTAGCGATGAGCTGCCGATGCACGGATTCAGTGAGCCCCTTCCAGAGACTGATAGCGATACTTCATCTGATGAGGCGGAACCAGATCCAGAGCCCGAATCTGAAACAGTGAATGTACCTCTTCGCAGAAGCACACGCACTAAAAGGCCACCCCCCCCAGTGCTCTCTATGTGATCATCAGATCAGGGGGGAGTGTAACGTGCATCCAGGAGATAAGCGCCCGCGTGTTTGCGTGTTGTGTGGGTACGTGGGAGAGACGGATGAGGGGAAAAAGACTTACCTCGAGACCAGCTCAGCGTTACCGACCAAAAATAGAAAAGAGGGACCAAGATGGCGACCGCCGTCTTTTGTAAAGTATGATGTCTCGCAAAGTCACACGAATTCTCGGAATATGCAAATTTAGCCGACCTAGAACGACGATAAAAGCGGGTGAGGGGAAAGACGTGGGCAGGGACGATTGAGTTGGCTGGGGAATCGTGTGGCTGTTGCTTCTTGTGCCGTGTTGAGGATATCTTACCGTGTTAAAGAGAGAGTCGGGCGCCATCTTGAATTTTTCCCTACATTTTTTTTCTTACAGTAATTTCTCACTTTTACAGGATTTTCATGAGATCGGTATCATTTTGAAGCTCAACGTCTCTGACGACTAATATCGAAAAATTTGCCAAAAACATTAATTTCTTCACTCTCAACTGGGCAGTTTTCTGGAGGGGTCGACTTTTTGCGAGCCACTTTTGCAAGTCATCGTATTGGTTGGATTGACTTGGCCTAATTTTAACGTTCCGAACTTCCGGTCGCGTCATAGAATAGAGGTAAAGATGTTCACTTTCTTTTCTGCATTCGCGTTACGGGTTCGAGCCTGCCTGCCTACTACCACTTTTTTTTTTGCTCAACACACACCTTCAAACACCCGGGCAACGTCAGGTACCCAGGCTAGTATATATATATATATATATATATATATATATATATATATATATATATATATATATATATTTATATGGCTTGTTGCAATATGGTTGGATAGATGTAATGTATGTCGTCCACAGGAGACGTGATCGTGGTATAATCAATATAAAACCTTTTTATTTCTTGTTTCTTTTCTCCATTTTTAAAAAAAATAAAAATACAATTTCTGTATAATAAAACAAAACAAATGAACCCATGTTGAAGATTTTCAAACGTGGTTGTCATGACAACACGTCTAATCGCAAGTAGAACACACATCAAACGAAATTGAAGCAGACCCGTCAATGCTTAAAAAAAAAGGTCAATGCAACCAGTGTTTTTAAAAAGGTCATAGAGTAAATTCTCCAGCTCAATCATTCGATCTTTTCCATTACGAGAGAGATTATTCATTAGCGGCTACTGTGTCATGTTCTCATTTGTTAATGTTTCTCTTGAAAAAAAAAGTGCCCTGATTAATTTTATTTGTTCTTCGTCACTAGAAGCTTTTACGCGAGTCATTATCGTTGATCGCTCACTGGTAATAACTTCTTCCGGAGTCCTAGTGACAGCAAGTCTCCCCCAGATTTCCAGCAATCCATCTTGTTTCGATAATCGTTGTGTAACGTTATACACGTGTCCACATGTAGACACACGGAACCCAACACATTGTAGACTCCGTCGCAAGGAACAAAAGACAAGTAATAACTCGACTAATTTTTTTTTCGTTGGAACAACACACATTTATTTCTACTTCTTTAACGTGATCCTTATCTCTGCTCTCTGTCATCTCGAACGTGATTCCTCTAACGTGATTCTGATTGTCGGCCTGTACACAGGTTTTTTTTTTTTTACAATCTTTTTCTTTTTCTTTGCCGTTACGTCACTTCGTACACGGTTCGGTCATTTTCCTACAGCTGCCATACGCGTCTCCGTGTTCTGTTACAGTGGCACATCATGTTGTGTTATCACAGCAGCTGTTTAATATTAATTTTCCGCTGATAAAGACCAATGACTATCTGAAATTCGAGTGACAGTAAACAAAGTTCCAGTACTCTCCACGCTCTCTATTCACTAAAGGTCGGGACGATGCTCTACATACTCCGATATTTCTATCTGCCTAGATATTTGACAACCATGTTTTTGTTGTACCAGTCTCAGCTGGTGCTACCATTTAGAGGGGATGGGGCAGTAATTGTCAGATTATAGGATTTTTGGCAATTTATGTTTTTCTCATTGTTGTTGTTGTTTTGTCATTGTTATTCACCAGGAGTCCCACACAGGTCACCACCAGTGATCAATCACTGGCAAAAAAAAAAAAAAAAAAAAAAAAAAAAATAATACAAAAGAAAAAAAAATACAAAAAAAAAGGTAGTGTTCCCTGGAGTCTGAGTGACAACTTTGTGTCATCACAATATACACGTACCATTGATTTCTGGCTGGCAACGCCAATGTACTTCTCTGGGATTTGGGTGGTAAAAAGCTTCTCCAAGGTCCCAATACTTTCCGCACTTTTTCAGTAGATATGTGGTTAATGCTCTCCTTCCTCAGTCTTTCCAACAATTATTTTCACAATTACTTTGTATGGTACTAGTGTAGGTGGATGCCCGTTTTTAAAAAAAAATTTTTTTTTTACTTTTTGTTGAGGGAATACAGTCTCATTAAAACACGGTAGTGTTTGAATATATGGTTATGTGTTAGTTTTACTCATTTAGAACTGCTTTAAAGCTTCACCGCTCACTCATTTTGCGATCAAACTTGAGACACTTTTTACAGTTCATAGGTCAGCTTCTCAGCTATATTCTGAAAATTGTTTTTTGAATTTTCATTCATTAAAACAAAAGTTATAATAAAATTACTGTGTTAAGACCTTCTCAGAATTTGTAAGGAATGGAGAGACGGTTTTTTTTTATTGGCTGTTAGTTACCATAGCAACCAAATCTATTATGCTACCTCAAATCGGCTGGGAACGGCGGAGATGATGACGTAACAGGATATCAAAACTGTTGCTAATAATTCATTGCTGCCCCGATCTGTCGCTTAGCTGTACTGTCGCTAATAATTCACAGGTAACATGTGAGAGAGAAAATTTTATTTGAAAACAAAGCCTGGAAACATCATGGATTACATAGAAAAATGCGAGCATAAAATGTAATATGGTCAAGATTAAACATGGAAAAGTAGAAGGACTAGTTGTTAAAACTGGGAAAGAAAAAGACAAGATATTCTAGTAAAAAATATAATAAATTTATAACTTAAAATATGCAGTATTAATTAAGAATTGATTATATAATATTACATTGAATTTTTAAAACAATTCTTAATGCTGCAATATTTTAAGTTATAAATTTATTATATTTTTTAATAGAATATCTTGTCTTTTTCTTTTCCAGTTTTAACAACTAGTGCTTTGCTTTTCCGTGTTTAGTCTTAACCATATTACTTTTCATGCTCGCATATTTCTATGTAATATAACACTTTTAGCTGTTTCTTCTTCTTCTTCTTCTTCTTCTTCTTCATTATTATTATTATTATTATTATTATTATTATTATTATTATTATTATTATTATTGTTCTATAGTAGCATCAACCTTTGGATGTTTTTAGTTGGATTTTTTTCTTGAACATCAGAACAATTGCTTTGACTTTAGACATTCAAGCTGTATTGATAGTATTGCCGTTCCTAACAAGCAAGCCTTTTGCAAATTTGGAAAAGAAATTTTCTTGTCAATCTGATTAAGCCACTTATGGTGGCTTTTTGTTATGGTCCGAAGGGAATTACATTGACTTTCTTACAGTTTGAGGCGTTGACATTGTATTATTATTATTGTTTCATAGCAGTCTCTACTTTCCGATATTTTTATTTCTTTCCTTATTTATTTATTTATTTATTATTATTATTATTATTATTATTATTATTATTATTATTATTATTATTATTATTATTATTATTATTATTATTATTTAAAACTTCGTTTCTCGTCTCCTAATAAAAAACGAAAATAGTAATCCTTTTTAAAAGGGTCACTATTTTCAAAAGGAATTTTCGGTTATTAAAAACAAAAGTCATATTATTTTGATTAATCGGACAATTATTCTAATCTTGTGTGTTATTAGCACAACGTTTTGGTCGCTGTACCCCGCGACCTTCTTCGTATCTCATACCAAAACTTCAGAATTGCATTTAAAAAAGGAATTATCATCATTTGAATTTAGCTCATATCTATTTAAATAACTTATTTAGCCACTCAATACTCAAGTCGATGTACATTGAACTGATAAGACTATTATTATAGTGAGATTTTTTTTGTAGATTAGTTGTGATTAGTTGACTTGCTGGCTGGGTATTGGGCAGCCAAACCAGTTGCCAACCTCAAGAGCTCTTTTTAGTATCCTCGTTGTTCTCTTAAATGCAATTGTCTGGATCTCTTTTGCACTTGGTTCACCAGGAATATTAGTTAGGTAGGACTTCAGGTTCTTCTTCATAAGCCCCATGGCACCAATAATAACTGGTATGATTGATATCTCCCTAAGATTCCAGTTTATTTTCATATCATACATGAGACCTTGATATTTGGTCTGTTTCTCCCTTTCAGCTCTGTTCAGAACTCCATCATTAGGGACACTCACTTCAACCAAGGTTGCAACTCTCTCTGACTTATTCCATATAACTAGGTCAGGTTTGACAGCAGACAATCTGACTAGCGTAAAGTATGATCTTTAAGATGGTGCCCATAACGCATAGTCCTTTACAATTCGCACCCATTCATGTTTAGTCTAGGTTTTATTAGTGTTAGGCGTATTGTTACATTGGCAAAGAAACTGGCTTTCGCGTACGGGATAAGTTAAAGAAGAGGATGTAGTATACAAGAAGAAAGCGTAGCATTGACAGCGGGAGGAAGGTGGAGAAATGTTTAAGGAGAGGGGTAGAGTATATGAGGTGTAGAAGCAATACTGTTTGAGAGAGGGAAAACAAAGCGAGAGTGAGAGAAAGAATAGAATATTGATTGCTTTTTTTTCTGTTCAAAAAAGGTTGATCGATATACCCAAAATCGATACGAGCTACGTTTAAGGAAACGAAAACAAACAAAAAACAAACAAACACACACACATACATACACACAAAAAGAAACCCCGTTCACTGCCAAACGCATTTCATGACCGATTAAAATTGGACTGCCCACTTGTTGGGCAATTCGCCTGCGGAGAGGAACAATAAAGATTGCCATTTTAAAATCGTGGGAATATTTATACTGTAGGAAAGGGCCCGAAGTGCAAGAGAAAACGAATGACAGTAAAACAAATATAATAATTTTAATAATTATTATATTTAATATTTACTATATTTAATAATTATTATAGTAAATAATTATATATATATATATATATATATATATATATATATATATATATATATATATATATATATATATATATATATATATATATATATATATATATATACTAAAGGTTCAGCCCGGCTTTGCTCGAACTCTATGTACTGTTCATAACTTGCCCTATGTGTGAATACACTTTATGTAAGATTTCAAATATTTAGACCAAAAATTGTCTGAGTAATTTCGGAGAGACCGCAGAGGTCAATTTTTGTAAAAAGTTGTCCTGAATTTTGACCCCCTTAACATTGATTATTTTGGTCGCAAATCAAAATAAAATGTTTTACCCATGTCCAAGTTACCAACATCTAAAATTTCAAGTCTTTAGACCCCAAATTGGCGGAGAAATTTGGTAGAATCTGCAAAGGTCAACTTTTTCAACTTTGACGTTTTTGGCAGCCACATTTTCGCCCCCAAACTGATTAAAATGCTTGCCGCATGTGTGAATAACCGTTAGGTATAAATTTCAAATGTTTAGACCAATAAATTGGCTGAGTCGTGTACTACACGCCGCAAAGGTAAAATCTGTTGAACTTTGACCCCTTGGCAGTTCAAATTTTCGACCCAAACCGATTAAAAAGCTTGCCCTATCTATGAATACACTTTATGTAAAATTTCAAATGTTTAGACCAGAAATTGGCTTAGTAATTTGGTAGATATCGCAGAGGTCAATTTTTTTAAAAACTTTGACCCCAATTTTGACCCCTTAATATATATGTTTTGAGCACATGTCGAAGTAATCTACATTTAAAATTCCAAATGTTTAGATACAAAATTGGCGGAGGAGTTTGGCAGAGTTTTCAAAGGTCAAATTATTGACAGCCGAATTTCTGGCCGAAAACCGATTAAAAAGATTTTCTCAAAATATCAAATCTCGAGTCTCTAGACCCAAAGACAGAGTTATTTGGTAGCGAAATGTATGCACACAGACATTTTCACTTATATATATATATATATATATATATATATATATATATATATATATATATATATATATATATGTATATATATATAAATTTCCCCTGAACTTTTCTGTATTCTTCTGATTATATAGTGAAATTATACATAACTTTTATTTATTATCTTCTATCATATATATATATATATATATATATATATATATATATATATATATATATATATATATATATATATATATATATATATATACTATTGTATAAAAGGAACTTTATTTGTGTGCGTGTCTGTGTGTTGTGTCTGTGTAAGTTCGTTCCCTATGGACTCCTAAACGATTGAAATTTAACACAAAGGTAATTTATGTGCCTGGTAGTGTTCTTAGGTAGGTTTTGAAATGTCTTTGATAAATATCGATGATTGAAATAATCCGATGAAGGAAGCAACAGGCGATTTTGACTAAAGTTAACGCCTTATTCAGCCTAACACCATAAGTTCATTTGGTAAGTTTTATCACTACACAAGCAGAAAGGCATAGCATATAAAATCAACAATCGGTTCTTCGATATGACAGGGGCGCATGCAAAATTACTGTTTCTGCTTAGAGTACAGTTGAACCATGATACTTAAATTTTGCATTTTGAACTTAAATTCTATACCCCCCACACACACATACACAACAATTTCAAAAATAAAAGAACAGATAAAAACATGTAAATGTAATCGCCCCCCCCCCAAAAAAAAAGAAGAACGAGATACCTTCTCCACAGGTGAGATTCTAACAATAATAAAAATCATTTATTTATGGGCGTCCGAAATGGCTACCCTTAAAAATATGCGAAGGGAATGCGGTATTATATCGGAGCACACATACACATTTCCTTTACCCTATATGCCGTCTCTTTGCCGTCGATAGCCGTTCAACAGTCGACCAAAGTAAAAGATTCCTAAGGAAATATCCTTATCCCGAGAAATTTCTTCCACCGCCAATGAACAGCCGTAAAAAAAAAATAAAATAAATAAAATAAAGATATTAAATTTCCTTGAAAAAAAAAAAAGTAATTTTTTTTTCCTGTACTTTCATTTAACAATTTACGCTTTTCGTAAACATATGTTTAGGTATTTTCTTTAATATATATATATATATATATATATATATATATATATATATATATATATATATATATAAAATTTCTGTGCCTCCCACCAAAAAAAAACTTGACTGAACAAAAAGTCTTAAAAAAAACCTTACACC
>NC_136517.1:46784635-46819635 GCF_053919585.1 Euprymna scolopes
AGACGTTTGCTCACACATGAGGCTATTCTATATCTATATAAATTTGTTATCAAACATTGCATGAAATACAATTGCTATATTTGGACTGGTGAATCTGTCCTATTTGAAGGTTCTTGATAAGTAGCAGAAACGTATCTGCAATTTGATTGGTCACCACCCTTTCTTTTTCTCTGCAACATCTCTCCTACAAACGTTATATTGGTAGTCTGTCTTAAATTTTTTTTTTTTATATAAATGCTATTATGACATGTGTTCTTCAGAATTGTCTGATTTATTTCCTGCTTCTTTTGTGCCAGCTCGTTTGACATTGGTTTAGAGGTCTCAGTCTTGATACCCCATTGTAAGACAGCTTCCTATTCCAGTAGGTTATTTCCAAGAACTACAAGCTTGTGGAACTCTCTCCCTGCTGAATGTTTTTCTCCTATTTATAGTCTTAGTCTTTTTAAGATTAAAAGCAAAGGGCATCTCCTGTCTTTGCGATAATCAGCTTTCATTCTTGTTAGCTCCGTCACACCAAATGATTTCATGCCTTGTAAGGAGCGATTTCCATAAAAAAAAAAACTGCCCAAAATCGTATAAGTCGCCATCCCAGCTAAGTAAAGATAAAGGATGCAGATAAACTAAGCAAATGCATAGAAGTTGCCAGTGAACTGAAACGAATATTAATCACGAAGAAAATGACTTTAATGACAATTATCGTGGAGGAATTAGGAAAGTTACAAAAGAAAAGACTAAAACAAGACAATTTTAACTTTTATCCCAATCCAGAGTGCCCCTTGTGTCTAAATCTGCTCCGGTGGGGAAAGAAGTAAATGGGGTTTTGTTCGTATTTTAATTATTTTGGTGTTTCTATCTGGTCACTATTTTGCTAGATATTTCTTTGTTAAAACTTCTGGGTGGTGTAGCATATTTGACTGGAATAGTTTATTTTTGTCTTTCTGAACCCTTTTCTTTTTTTCTTAGTTTCTTTTTATATCTTCATTCTTTCGTTTACAGTTTCTTCCATTTTCATCCCTTCTTTTAGATTGCCTTCTCTACTTTCATTCGTTCTCCCTTCTTTTCCTTTATTTTATCCTCTCTTTTTTCTCACCTAGTTTTTTCTTTCTTTCTTTTTATTCTTTTTTACCATGCGCCCTTATTTTCTATCTTTGTTTTGCTTCACTTTTCTCCCTCTTTTTATTTCGTCTTTTAATCTGCGATCCTTTTTTTCCATTAATACATTTTCCTTCCTTCCTTTCTTCCTTCTTTACCTTTTCCGTCTTCTTTCTTTATATATTCTTCAACGCTTTCTATTTTTCATTTGAAGGTAGTTTTTGGCATTCTCGACACTATATCGATGACTAATCAATGTCTATCAGACAGGAATGAAACAGAAACAAGATGGCGTCATGCGAAGCGTGGGCGGTTGGCTGATATATCGAGGTCATTTAGATCATCATCAGATGATGATTAGATGTGAAATTAAAACAAAGGGTCAGTAGAAAACAAACACTATCCATACAATACAACGGATCCTCCACACAACATTTGAAAGGTAGATCACCTGGCACAGGCTTACACACACACACACACACACACACACACACACACACACACACACACACACACACACACACACACACATATATATATACTAAAATTTGTATTTGCATAAGCAAGAAAATGTCGCTACACATTCATGAGCATGTCTCGGTCAGCAAGTTACTAATAACTGTCCTCAATGGGGGTCCTGGATATGACCTTAAACTATATCCAGTGGTGAGGCCCCAGCTGGTGGGCTTTGGGGAGTGTGGAGCCACCCTTTAATTACCATTGCTCCCAGGTCCACTCTGACCCGGAGTGGTAGTACCTGTTAGGGTCCCAACTATGGGTTAAATAGAAACCAACGTGAAAGCAACAAATATATTCTATTAAAAAAGTTTTTCTTTAAAATCTTTGGATTCGGCATTAAATAACCCGAAAAGGGTTGATATGCCGTAAAACAAAAACAACCAAACAACAACTAATAACTGTACTTTACAGACTTAGCTTTCGTACAAGCTGTATTGCCTGAAGTGGTTTCTAGTTACTAGCAACTAGCTGACCGAAACATGCTCATGAATGTGTAGCGACATATTAATGCTTATGTAAAAACAAATAGAATCATCGCTTATCAAGGCCCGGAGACCACTCAAGTATAAGGGTTAATGAGTGCCAGGTGAGACAACACCGTGATGATCAGTGATGGTGGACAATGAATAGGAGTTAATTTATTTGTCGATCGCCTGTGGCACTTATACCGGTGAATACTGAACAATTCAGATAGAGATAGAATATTGCTTCTTCGCTGAACTAAGAACTGGCATAATGTCAAATCTTGCAGAAGTTAGGAGGGGCAACTAAATAGACAGATAGGTACATTGATTTGTACACACACACAAATACACACATACACACACACACACACATATATGATAGCTACGGACACGTGTTTCGTCGCTATACAACTCATCAGGGTCTTGAGTCTGAAGACTTACCTCTGCCACTCCCTTATGGCGAAGAATGTACCACTCTTTTAATAATTTTCATCTATATTATTTTACCTGTGTCACACACACACACACACACACACACACACACACACACACACACACACACACACACACACACACACACACACACACACACGCACACACACACACTTATTAATACGACTCATTAACCATTTTTTTTTGTTTTTTTGCTTTTTTTGCACAGCATACACCTCCAAACACCCGAGCAACGCCGGGCACCCCTGCTAGTATATATATATATATATATATATATATATATATATATATATATATATATATATATATATATATATATGTAGATAGATAGATAAACAGACAGAGAGATAGAGAAAGAGAGATAAATAGGAGATCGGTAGAAAGATAGGTAGAGAGATAGCGGTATGCATTCATCGTTTAGCTAGATATAGATAGATATAAGGTACAGGTAAGTATATAGACATAGGTAGATACAGAAATAGATAGGTCGATAGATAAGTATAGATAGATAGTTAAATAGATGGAGTGATAGAGAAAGGGAGATAAGTAGAAATATATACAGTTAAAGCTGCAATTATTGGCACCCTTTCAATTTTTACGTTTTTTTGGAGAAAAAAAAATTTTTTTTTTCACAAATTATTTTATTAAAGTGTTGATGAACATTTATATTGACCATCTGCATATCTCCTGAAACACTTTTAGTTTATTATAAAATATTAAAAATAAATATTAATCATCACAAAAAACGGACAAATTCAAATATATATGCATCCTTTATCAATAGCCACTTGCAAAGCCTTTGTTTTTAATAACAGCTTCTAGACGTTTTCTAAAGAACATTACTAAATTCCTACACACATCAACAGGAATATTAAACCATTCTTCCTTGGCGATATTTTATAATTCCCTCAGGTTCCTTGGCTTCCTTCTTTTCACGTTCGCCTTCACCACAGGCCACAAGTTTTCTATTGGATTCAAGTCCGAACTTTGACTTGGCCACTTCAGGACGTTTATTTCATTATCCAAAAGTAATTTCTTCATCGATTTCACTGTATGTTTTGGGTCATTGTCCTGTTGGAAGACCCAATTGGTTCTAAGACTAAGGGCTTCTGCAGAAGGTTTCAGATTTTCAGTCAATATTTTAATGTATTGATCTTGCCACAGTGATAAGTTTTCCAATGCCATTGACCGAAAAGCAACCCCAAAACATACGGTTTCCTTCACTATACTTCACCGTAGGGACTGTATTCTTTGGGTTGAAGGCTTCTCCTTTCTTTCGCCACACAAACGACACATCTCTGCTGCCAAAAAGTTCAATTTTAGTCTCATCTGACCATAAAACTGAACTCCAAAAAGTTGAATCCGTGTCAAACTCTCGTGCAAACTCTAACAGGCTTTAACATGTTTCTTGGAGAGTCTTCCTTAGTCGGTACCCCTGAATCCCGTGAGACTTCAGTGCCCCCCCCATCAATGTCGAAACAGAAATTTCAATACCTTGATCGCTCAATTGTTGGACTACTTTCTTATCAGTAGTTTTCGGGTCCTTTTCCACTTCTCGAATGACTTGTCGTACAGTTCTGGGAGAAAGTTTCTTTTTACTGCCTTGGCCCGTCAAGTTTTGAATCGTATTGAAAACACCATACTTTTTGATAATGTTTCTCAGTGTTGACACAGGAACTTCAAAACGCTTAGAAATGGATTTGTATCCACTACCTTTCATATGTGCATCCACTATTTTCTGTCTAACATCGAAACTGTGTTCCTCAATTTTAGCCATATTTGCCGTCTGGTATTATTGATAAAATGAAGGATTGACTAATGCACGTTATTTATAGAAGGCTTTGGAACGTTCTAGAAGATGATGCAATACTCAAATCATCATAAACAAGTATTATTTTGCATAAAATATCATGAATTCTATGATAAAAATCATTGATGCCAATAAATTTGAATTCGTCTCTTTTTTTTTGTTATCATTAATAATATTTATTTTGAATATTTTATGATAAACTAAAAGTATTTCAGGAGATCTGTAGATGGTCGATATAAATGTTCATCAACACTTTAATAAAAATAATTAGTGAAAAAATGTTTTTTCTCCAAAAAACGCAAAAATGGAAAGGGTGCAAATAATTTCGGCTTTAACTATATATATATATATATATATATATATATATATATATATATATATATATATATATATATATATATATATAGTGCAAAATTTTGTTGAAAATTCAAAGACTCACGTTTTCTTTTTATAACCTTCGTTTATTTCCTAGTTTTTTTCCATTACAGCTGTTTCATTTATGAGTTGGCAATTTTACGATTTATGTTTCCATAAAAATATCCTGTCTCCACTAATTTCTTCAGATTTTTATCCATTAGATTTTTACAACAAAAGGTATATTTTAATATGCTGGACATCGTATTCGGGTAAACGTATTTCCAAAGTCCCGCTTCCTCACTTCCTCCATCTATATATATAATACTAGCAAAAGTACCCGTCGTTGACTGGGTTCAAAAACAGCCTACAGAAAATGGACTCTGATTTATAAAAGTATGATAGGTCATGAAAAGGAAGGGTTGTAAAGAGACAGCTTCGAATTTAGTGATATCAAAACCAAAGCAAAATATGATGAAGGTACTTTTGCTAGTATATATATATATATATATATATATATATATATATATATATATATATATATATATATGTATAAATAGATGGATAGAAAGAAAAGATAGATAGATAGAGAGGGAGAGCGAGAGAGAGAGAGAGAGAGAGAGAGAGAGAGAGAGAGAGAGAGAGAGAGAGAAAGAAACAGACAGACAGACAGAAACACAGAGAAAGTGAGGGCGTATGGTGCTCAGCGCTTGACCATATTTAACTGTAGTATTTGTTTTGCCCTCTGAACGAGAAGACATTTTTCAGCTTTATTTTTTGCCCCCCCCCCAACCTCAAGTTCATTTTGGAAACCTGATTTTTCTTCCACATTATAAACCGATTTTGTGTTGAAATTTGAATTTGTCCTGTTTTTTTTTATGTATATGTTGTATAGCCGGTGTGTATGTATATTTACAAGTGCATATAGTTATGACAGCGTCTCCATTGATAATCTAATAATGTTCGTTTCGTTTATCTACCGTTCGTTGTGGATGTATGCAAG
Organism: Euprymna scolopes; assembly: GCF_053919585.1. Lineage (NCBI taxonomy): Eukaryota > Metazoa > Mollusca > Cephalopoda > Sepiida > Sepiolidae > Euprymna > Euprymna scolopes. Next base: position 46,790,331 of record NC_136517.1, read on the forward strand.
TGTTTATATATGCGAGAGTCTTTAGTGTTTGTGATCGTCTAGTTGATGCGTCTATAATATGTGTTTAACAGGACATATGACCAACACGGCCAATACAAAGATTCGGAAACACAGTTTTATGGGGTTTTATATCTGGCCAATAGGGGAAACATACTTTGTCCATCTTTGAGTCTTATTTGACGGATCCGCAAGCTGCAATGAAGATTAACCCAAGGAACTGACCAGAATTCCCGGTTATATTTTCAACAACTTTTATTCCCAGAATGTTTCCCCATTTGGAAAGTTGCACACTTGTCCTAAGTTCTATATTATATTGAAATTTTCTCGACAGCTTCTTCAGGGCTCAGAGCCATTATACCTGATCACCTGCTTGTCTGTACGGCTCGACTATGTCTCATCAATTATCTGATTCCCAATTGACTAAACTCTACGTGTATATAAAAACTAGCTTCCTTTCTAAATTACGTCATTAATACACTATATACGAGAATCGTTCCCAAAATAAACCCTCCTATTTTTTTTATTCCGCCCGAATGTATGAAAGGGGATTGCAAATTGCATTGTTATGATGATTAAACTCATGCATTAATGATCTGAACGTTTCATCACTCTTTTGAAGATATTGAGGGCAAAAGAAAGCAGTTCCCCTCATGAACGTGCTTCAGAAGCAAAGATGCGTCATTGAATTCCTTTATACAGAAAAAACTGAACTGATTAACATTCACCTGAGCCTGTTGAACGTTTACCATCCGATGCAGTTGATATCAACACAGGAGATGGGTTCGTCGATTTCAGTGTGTCGACAGAGATGTGAATGACAAAACGCGGCGTGGACGCCCATGCACAGCCAACACCCCAGAAAACACTGTGTGCATTGTCCAACTAATCGACACTGATCGGCGGATAACGCTGAATGTAATGCGTGCAAAGTTGAATGTGCATATCAGTGCAATGAAAACGATATTGTCATCCCAAGGATACGGCAAAGTGTGTACTAGGTTGATTTCACGAATGCTTACACAGGACCAAAAAGGACCATCGCCGGAAAGTATGTCAGGGCAGGACTTGTTGAATCAGTACGGAGCAGAAGATGACGGATTCTGGGACCACATCATCACTGGTAATGATACGTGGTGTGACCCCTACGTGTCGAATTTCAAACGACAGTCGATGGAATGGCAATACTGAGACGGCCCAGCAAAGAATTTCAAGACGCAGACATCTACAGGCAAAGCAATGTCTACCGTCTTCTAGGACAGGAAGGTCGTCATCCTCCTGGATTTCCTGGAACTAGGGTCGACTGTCATCTCTGACCGTTGTGTCCAACGGCGATAAAGCTGATGGCCCGGATTGCCCGTGCAAAGTCAGAGAATAGGGAAACACTTCGTTTGCAACATAGCAACGCCAGGCCACACGCATGTCTGAAGACCACAAAATGCATGCAAGAAGTATATACTTTTTATTCATTTCAAATATGATTAAATTATGTATGAATTATTTTTACCATGGAAGCTGGGGGATGTAGTGTCCCATAGATCTGAATAATCGCCCCATATTTTTGGACGTAAACACACACATGTACACACTCAAATCTAAATCTAAATTCATATATATATATATATATATATATATATATATATATATATATATATATATAGTCCTGGTCAAAATCATAAGACCACTTAAGAAAGTAAACGTTTAGGCATATTATCGAATTTTTCATCAAACAAATGGTTGAAACCATTGCCAAAAGGGAAAATATGATGTGGAAAAATGAAATCTGCTTCATTCGAAGCCTTAACCCTGATCTAATAATTATTTTTTTAAAAAACAAACATTTTCACCTGGTCAAAATGATAAGACCACTGATAATTTATCTAACAAAAGGAAATTATAAATTACTAAAAAGGGTCTCAGTATTTTGTATAGCCTCCATTATTACGAATTACTTCAAAAATTCTCTTCAGCATGCTTGCAACTAAGTTTTTTTATCAGTTGCGAAGGAATTTTATCCCATGTACTGAAAACTGAATCAAAAAGTTCCTTTATCGAATCATACTGGGTTCTATCCTTGAACACTTCTTTTGCCATCCATCCCCAAAGATTTTCAATGGGATTGAGGTCTGGAGAACATGCATCTAACAATTCTATATTATTTGAAGAAAATATTCTCGTGCTTGTCGAGAAGTTTGTATCGCAGCGTTGTCTTGCTGGAAAATCCAATTTCTTCCACACAGACGTGGACCTTCAGTCCTGATAGAAGCATTTTCAAGCATTGAAATGTACTTCAATGATGTTTGCCGGCTTTTCACTCCTTGCAACTTTAGGGTCCCAGCTGACGAGAAAGCACCCCAGATCATTAAAGACCCTCCTCCACTATGCCGAGTTGAAAAAGTCTCTTTGGGCAAATTCTTATCATGCCAATAGTGTTGAAATCCATCTGGACCATCTAGATTAAACTTTTTCTCATCAGAGAAAATTACACTTTCCCACTTCTCTTCATTCCAAGTCTGGTATTTGGCGGCATATTTAAGTCGGTTAGTTTTGTGCTGTTCAAGAAGACGTGGTTTCTGCAGTCGCTTTAAATGATTGAAACCCTTCATTTTCAGATGTCTTCTGATGATTTTAGGACTACATTCTGCTGCTGTTTGACTTTCAATCGACTTGAGCTCATACTGGAGTTTATTTTTAAACTTCTTCTGATACGGCGATCCAGTGATGGGGTTATTTTATTTTGGTCGACCTGGACTCTTTTTGTGCCCATATTGATCTGGATTTCTTAAATAATTTGTGATGACCGTTTTGTTACGATTCACTTCGTTTGCAATGGATCTATGGGAGAGTCTACCCCTATTAAGCTCAAAGATCCTTCCTCTCTAAAACTCTGATAATGGTTTCCCTTTTGCCATTTATAATTTAGTAAGATGCTTTTTATCCACTAACAAGTTGCTTTTAGTAACATAGAAAGCTTTTCGTATTTATTTTTTTCAAAACAAGCCGATTTTATTAAAGTGGTCTTATCATTTTGACCAGGTGAAATTGTTTGTTTTTAAAAAATAATTATTAGATCAGGGTTAAGGTTTCGAATAAAGCCGATTTCATTTTTTTCCATCATATTTTCCCTTTTGGCAATGGTTTCAACCATTTGTTTGATTAAAAATTCGATAATATGCGTAAACGCTTACTTTCTGAAGTGGTCTTATGATTTTGACCAGGACTGTATATATATATATATATATATATATATATATATATATATATATATATATATATATATATATATATATATAGTAGCAGTTCAGCCCCGCTTTGTTCGGGTCCTATGTACTGTTCATAACTTTATGAGCATATATATATATATATATATATATATATATATATATATATATATATATATATGTATATATATATACATGTATATATATATATATATATATATATATATATATATATATATATATATATTAAAAAGTGTGACTCATGTCTAGGTAACTTACATCTAAAATTTCAAGTGTTTAGACCCAAAATTGGCGGATGACCTTGGTATAACCTGCAAAGGTAAACTCTTTCAAATTTTACCCCTTGGAAAGCAAATTTTCGCCCAAAAACGGATTATAAAGCTTGTTGCACGCCTGAATACACTTTATGTAAAATTTCACATGCTTAGACCTAAAATTGGCTGAATAGTTTGCTAGAGACTGTAAAGCTCAAATCTTTTGAACTTTGACCCCTTATACTACTGAAATAAAGTTTTTCAATTTCGTATTCAAATATAAATATAAATAACACAAACTTCATTTAGATAGATCAGCAGTGCAATACTAAAACTATAAACAGTTTTATAATATATCGCTTCAATGGAAGAAAGCACCTTTTTTATAATCTAAAAAACAGGGTCTAGTTTTATTTACAAGCTTACAATTCTTTCGGCTATTCCTGGTATTTTTATATATATTCCTCTCTGCATATGCTTTTCTAAATTATTTTTATACCAGTGCGGTATTCATCAGCGCTACGAGGTCTTGCAATAAGTAATACCCCTGACCAACTTCCAGTTATCTGATCTAGTTGAAATTTTGCATGTGCAATGATTTATATCTCTACGGATTATGTGGCAAATTACAGCTCTGAACGAATTGTGGTTTCTGTTTTACAGGTGTTTGAACTGAGTTAGGTGTGAAATGTTGAATGTCGAGCAGTGATCCGGTTTTTGTATTTGAAAGGACGCACACCACAGGAGACTTTTGATAAAATGAAAGAAACTCATGGTGATAATGCCCCATCATATGACCTTGTAAAACGCTGGCATCGTGAATTCAAACATGGCTGGAAGTCTGTGGAAACAGCTCTCAGACCTGGTCGCCTCCCTTCTGCCATTGATGAGGCATCTGTCCGTCAAGTTGAGGCTGACATTTTGGAAGATCGGCGCATTACTATTCGCCAAATAGCCCAAGATGTCAAGATTAGTACAGGGTCTGTGGAAACTATCATTCATGACCATTTCCATATGCATAAGGTGTCTGCCAGATGGATTCCCAGGTTGCTCACACCATTCCAGAAGCGAGAACGCGTCGAGTGCTCGAAGATGAATTTGGAGATGTGCCAAGAAGATGAGTCAAAGTTTTTCAAAAGACTGGTTGCACAGGACGAAACCTGGGTCCATCACTATGATCCAGAGACCAAAGCTCAGTCAATGTAGTGGAAGCACTTGGACTGACCACCCCCAAAGAAGGCAAAGGTGCAGCCCTCCACTGGCAAGGTCATGCTCACAGTCTTCTGGGACCAGGACGGAGTAGTGATGACAGATTTCCTGGCAAAGGGTACCACAATTACAGGAGCCTATTATGCTTCACTTTTGAGGAAATTAAGGGAAGCTATCAAAATCAAGAGGCGGGGCAAGATCAGCAAAGGTACCCTCCTCCTGCAGGACAACGCTCCGGTCCACAACTCGCATGTCGCCAGATCAGAAGCACGGGCGTGTGGTTATGAAATCCTCCCCATCCTCCCTACTCCCCTGACCTTGCACCCTCTGACTTTCACCTCTTCCCAGCCATGAAGTTGTTTTTGAAAGGAAAGCGTTTCCCAAATGATGCAGCCGTGATTTGTGAAGTCACGTCGTGGTTGGAGGACCAACCTGGGGTGTTCTACAAAAGCGGTCTCCAGAGCTGCATCAAACGATGAGAGAAATGCATAACTCTGGGTCGTTCCTATGTAGAGAAAGACTGATAACTGTGTCAATATATATATACAAAAAAACAAAACAAAAAAAAACACCCCTGATATATATATATATATATATATATATATATATATATATATATATATATATATATATATATATATATATATATATATATATATATATATATATCAGTGGTGTTTTTTTTTGTTTTTTTTGTTGGCTTTTGGCTATTCTGGACCGGCTGTAATCATTAAATGTTAGCCTAATTTCTTCCGATTATATTTCTGCCTGTTGATGGAGAAATTACTCGTAGGAGAAAGGAAATCTCCAGCAGAAATTGCTTATTATAATCTGTTCAATATGGCCAATGATCCGCATGGTGTTTGTAATAGCAATCTGTTGCAAGATGGAACATGAGCGCTCTGAGATGGGAATTTCCTCTCTTGGGAGGTAAAATTAGATTTCTTTGAGAGAATCGACAGTCACGGATCGACGAACACAAACCATTGGAATATTGATCTTCATCCAAATCACAATTCTACAGATTGCATGAAAAAAAAAAAAAAAAAAAAACTACATTGCATGAAGGAAACGGTGTTTTAGATACGGTAGTTATTTATTTGTTTACTATGACTTTCGTAATCACTAATTCCATTCCAGCTAAAATGGAACACCTACATCAGATTCGTTGCCAAAATCACTGGAAAAATGGTGCTTCAGAAATTTCTCACTCTTTTAACTGTACAAGAACCAAATAAGATGGACTTCTACTGTCACATCTGGAGAAAAGCTCCCAAGGCTACTCTTTTCCTGTCTTGATAGAGTACAAAACCGTCTACGAAATCTAGTGGGTGAGAACCTTTTCGCCTCCCTCTTTCTCACAGAAGAGACGTTGTGAGTCTATCTTTGCTCAAACATTACTTTTATGGTAGCTGCTCGACTGAGCTTCAATCTATGGTCCATCATGTAAAACTTTCACAACAAATACTCATCTAGTTGCAACAACTGTCAACAATTTTCCTAATTCTCTATCTGTGCCTAAAACGAAATGAAAATTCTACAAACAGTGTTTCTTTCCTAGAACTATTCGCTTGTGGAACATAATACCGTAGGGCTGCTTCCCAGCTGACATGGTCGTTTTCAAGTCTAATGTAAATAAGTTCTTGTTGAGCCGTCCTCTTATATAATTAAACCCTACCCAAGTTCCACCATAACTGATTATCATGGTGTTGTCTCATCATCTACCTAAAATTTATTAATCCTTATTTTAGAGTGGCCCCCGGGCCTTGATAGGCGGTGGCCTCCAAATAAATAAAAGCAAGTTAAATTTATTTTGGACAAGGTTCATTACTAGTTGAAATGATATCATTGATAAAAAAAATAAGAGCTAATAGCCCTGTCAAATCTTCTATTTTTTCTAGCTATCCGGAAAATAGTAAAGGTAAAAAAAAAAAAAAGATGCAATCGCAAAGATACACCGAAAAGATGCACGCACACCGACACACACACACACACACACACACACACACACACACACACACACACACACACACACACACACGCAAAAACGCATAGAAGCATACAATGATACACACGCGCACACACACGCAACACAAACACAAATACACACAGAAACACACTCACAGAAACATACACATGCAAGTACACACACATAAACAAACACAAAAACACATTCATCGAGTCTCATAATCTCTTTGGCTAGATATTAAAATGTTCATACGCTGGTGAACCAAGTGCAAAAGTGATCCAGACAATTGCACTTAAAAGAACAACGAGGATACTAAAAAGAGCTCTCGGTTGGTTTCAATAAAAAGCAGGGCAATGCTGGCAGATGATTTGGCTGCCCCATACCCAATGATACCATCTTCAAAGAAAGAAAGAAAAAAAAAAAACGTAATCACGTAAAGCAACATTCGAGGCATCACGTCTCAACAAACTAACCACCAACAAAAGCCAAGCCAGTGTGTGTTGACGATAGCGGAAACATTTGATCGCAAACAGAAAAGTCATAGAAAGTAAGAGAAATCACTAATCACAGTAAAATAAACCCGTATATAACTCATTTATTCATGTCACGTGACACCACGGTTTTCTCCTCCTTGAACGTTTGAAAATGTCACTGTTGAAACAACATACGGTCATTACTTTTCTGGTCACTACATGTCAGAAGGAATGATGAAGTAAAAAAATATATATATATACAAAAACGAATTCTATTCTTGAAGAAGGTGATATATCAACAAAAATTTGATTATGAACAAATAAACGTGTATTCAAAAACTGGGGGGTCGAAAAAGTTGTCAAAAAACTAATATATAACAAATAAATGTTATCAAAGGCAAAATAAGTTACTTTTCTACTCAACTGGATAATTTTTTAGTGTTTTTATTTAATTTAACATGTTTATTCAGCTCGACAAACATACAGTGTTTACTGATGTGTTGGAAAACTAAAAATGGCGCCGAATACGGTATGTTTGGGAAAATGAGTTAAAAATAAAAAATATACAAAATACCGTTAGGAACTAGCTCAATATATGTTACCGTGACATACGCTGACATATATTCGGTGGGTTTTTAAAAGTATTTGGTATAGTTTTTTATTTTCATCTCATTTTCCCAAACTTATCGTGTTCAGCAGAGAGTTTGGCGGCGCCATTTTGAATTTTCCAATACATCGGTAAACAATGGATGGATGTTACATTAAATAAAAACACAAAAAAATATCCAGTTAGGTTGAAAATTAACTTATCTTGCCTTTGATAACATTTATTTGTTATATATTTGTTTTTTGACAACTTTTTCGAATCTATGTGCATAGTAATACAAGCCTCAAAACTGCGTTGTACTAGCTTTCTAAAATTACAGATTTTATTAAAATTTAAACAACGCTTATACAGAGAAAAACTTTACTCATTCATTTGACGCGACCACGTGATTTCCCCCTAAGTAAAACGTTTTAAAATCTTACCGTTGAAACAATACGCAAATATCTCCAATCTATGCCCCCCTTTGCCAATCTGTCACACACACACACACACACACACACACACACACACACACACACACACACACACACACACACACACACACGTGTAGCTAAAAAGCAATATAAAAAATTTCCCACACTCTCTATCGTAGCCTAAACGTAAACGTGGATTCGATGAACAAAGCTTCTTTCCTAGAACTGTCCACCCGTGGAACTTTATTCCGCTGGCCTGCTTTCCAGCAATATTGTTATCTTTAAGTTCAACGTGAACAAGTTCTTATTGAACTGTCCTCGTAAATAATTTAATTGTACCAAATTTCCGCCACAAACGATTACTATGCTACTGTCACAATGACTACAATACGTACATTAATCTTTATCCTCGAGTGGACTTCGGGCCTTAACACGAGGTGACCCCTTTGAGCCCCCCCCCAAAAAAAAAACTTTTCCGCTGACTACATGCCACAAAGAATGACAAAACACAAACAAACAAATAAACGAATTCTACTCCTGAATAAAGTGTTATATCACCGAAAATATGATTATAAACAAATAATTGTTTATTTAAAAAATCATGAGTTGTACTGCCTTTCTTCAATTACAGATCTCACACACACACACACACACACACACACACACACACACACACACACACACACACACACACACACACACACACACACACACACACAAGGAAACGATATTGATGATATAAAAATATGTTAATACGTACAGATTTATTGATTAATTTGAAACAAGGGAATACAGTATTGTGTGTGGAAAATGTGAGAACTCTTTATGCCAGGCATTTCGAAGCCTAATGCTCCTCATCAAAAGAGGAAAGAAGGTGGTAGTTAACAAAAAGCCTACCAGACCAGTATCCCTCTCTTATGTAGCGTTATCCACTCAAATGTTATTATTCTATTTTGGCACACTTTTAATTTTATTTCTTATCTATTTTTATATTTTAAGAGACCTTATAATCACTATCATTAGTATTATTATTTTGTTATTGTTATTATAGTTATTAATCTTACTATCACATCTCCTTATTTTTTTTATTAATGATATTATTATTCTTATTATGATTATTGATATAATTACTATCATTAATATCATTGTTGTACTTTATATTTCTGATAGCGTATTGCTCTGTATTTTTATGTACCCCCATTCCCAACCATATATTCTGCCTTTACTAGACTATATCGCACCTGTACCGAACCTTCCTGATTATCTCGTTACCATATAGCACCATTTTAACACTATTCATCAACCCATTTCACTTCTCTTCTGCAATTTTATTTTTTGATTTTCTATTTCACTTTACCTTATTTTTTGTTACTTTTATCTTGTATTTTTTTTATTTATTTTGTCACACTTATTTTATGATTCTTTTTCTTTATTTTCATTCTTTATTTTAATTATATAGCTCAGCATATTTCACCCTCATTTGAACCTAATTAATTAATTAATTAATTAATTAATCAATTAACTCCCATAACATATAATACCTACTCCCCAAAGCGTACTCCATGCCTATACTATACCATAATCCTGTTAAAATCCCACTCTAGCATATTTAAAGTTATATAATTATCTAATAATCCCCTGGATAACCCTCTGTTCCCGCTCTAATGTATACCCCTATACAAGATCCACTAATATGCCTATTGCTAGAGGTCGACTGGTTGCCTGATTTAGTTGGGGACCCACTGTGGTGCGCTGCGAGGAAGCTTCACATATCTCTCGCAGTGATTATTCCACAATACATCCAAGTTTACATTGCACTGCAGAGAACCTACCGTTTATTTTATAAAATTATTTTTATATAATGGCTTGAATTAAAGTTTAAATTAAAAAAAAATAATGTAGCATAGCTTAATTGTGCTCTAAACAGAAACATTCGTTAGGAATGAACCAGGTCTTATCAAAGAACTTATTGTTGATTTTCTAAAAATATTTTTACATCATGGCTTGAATAAAAATTTAAAATACAAAAGTCAAGTATCATGGTTCAGTTGTATTCTGAACAGAAATATTCATTTTCGAACGCGACACTGTCTTCTGAAATAACCTGCTATTGATTTTATACGCCGGACCTTTCTGCTTGTGTAGTAACAAAACTTCTCAAATGAACGTGTGATGTTAGATTGTATAACGGTGTAAACGTTGGTCAAAATCGAACAGTTTCTTCTTTAATCGAATTTTTTCGATTATCGATCTTCGATACTTGTATCCGATACAAAACCTATTTAAGAACATTCCTGAACACATAGACTACATTTGTGTGAAATTCTCTCTCTCTCTCTCTCTCTCTCTCTGTATATATATATATATATATATATATATATATATATATATATATATATATATATATATATATATATATGATGAGAATAATGGAAATAGTATTCCGACCAAATAGAGAAATAAAAAGGAACAAACCGAGTTATGTGTTGATCAACGTTTCATTTTTCTTTCGAGACACACACACACACACACACACACACACACACACACACACACACACATATATATATATATATATATATATATATATATATATATATATATATATATACTAGCAGGGAAACAAAACGTTGCCGGGGCTGAATGATGATCAACGACTGTTTCACACTCTCATATTTTTTATTATCATCCAAATCGGCGAAATCGTCTATTTTTCAATAAAATCGATTGATTGACTGTTCTAGTTAGAAACTCCCACCTCGCAGTGTACCGGGAGGAAGCTTCACTTGCTCTCCGCAGTGACTTAGCCCACAATACATAGTAGTCTACATTATAATGTAATGGACCTACTATTGATGTAATAAAATTATTTTATGTAATGACTTGATTTAAAGTTTGAAATGCAAAAGTCAAGTATCATGGTTCAATTCTGCTCTAGACAGAAACACTAATTTCGAACGCGCCCCTATCTTATCAAAGAAACATCTGTTGATTTTATGAAATTATTTTCACATAATAACTCGAATTAACGTACAAAAGTCAAGTATTATGGCTTATTTGTGCTCTAAAAAGAAACATTCATTTCGAACGCGCACCTATCTTATAAAAAAACTACAGTTGATTTTATAAGCTCAGCCTTTCTGCTTGTGTGGTGATCAAAACTTCTCAATTGCACTTGTGATGTTAGGTTGTATAAAAGTGTTACATTTGATCAAAATCGAAGTTCCTTCTTTAATCGAAATTTTTCGAGTATCAATTTTCGATAATTATCAGACGCATTCCGATATAAAACCCGCATAAGAACACTCTCAGACACATTAAGCACCTTCGTGTGAATTAAAATAATCTACCTAGCCATTTCCGAGTCCATAGGAAAGGAACACTCAGACACACACAAAGTTTATTTCATCTAATTGTAGATATATACAACATAAAAGGAACGCGTTGTTATAAAAATATTTACAAAAGAAATGAACGTAATGTATCCCGGATTACGCCGAATCGGCATAGCTAATATATATATATATATATATATATATATATATATATATATATATATATATGGTAGTTAAAGAAATAGAATAAAATCAATTCTTTAAGAGACTTATCGGGATATTACAAAGCTCAACAAATTGTTTTGGAGCACATATAGAAACCAATAAAGAAAAAAAAATGAAGATATAAAATTATATAGTAATATTTATAGATTTATTCATTTAATCATAAAGGGTGTACATCAATTAGGGGTGTTTGGTAAGTGAGAACTATTTATACCATGGTATTTCGAAGCCTAATACTTCTCGTCAGAAGAGTAGGGAAATGGTAGGTAACATAATAGGAATGCGATGTCTAGCGATAATTACATTAGAAATGAAATAAAATACTGAGGCTATTTGGAGGAACTTCTTTGATTATGATATAGGAGTAGTATAGTTTGTTTATTATATAATACAGGTAGGTATATAGTATATCTGTCATAGTGGGTTCAATGTTTATGGACAACATGCATAAAGAATATAGAGTAAGTGACTTGAAAGGAGGTGCTTATTTAATCATCTGTGTAGATGGGTTCAAGCTATGGAAGGGATATACATTAAATAAGGGGTTTATGCTTTGCCGGTATTTTTTTTTAGATGCGGCATCTGAAATTATAACAGTACTTGAAAGAAATATAAATTATTAGAAATAATAGTAAGATAATTAAAGTGAGGGGATAAATTAGACGCGCGGCAGTATATATGCAGTGTATAAAGAATTTTAATTGAACATGATAGAGGATAAACAGATGGTAGATTAAGGGAATAAAAGGGGCTTCGAAATACCATGGTATAAAGAGTTCTCACTTACCCAATGCACCTAATTGATGTATACACTTTTTGAATAAATGAATATATATATTAGTGATGGGACGATTCCAATATTTTTCCCGATTTCGATACAATTACCGATTCCGTTTCCGATTGTTTATAAATCTCTAATTATTTAATTATACGATTGTTATTTCCCCCGATCTCCGTAAGAACACATGTTAAATATGCAGATATTTTCCTAAACACCAAAATACACTTGTGGAGGATGATCTATGGGTTTAAGCTTTACTGGTAATTTAAAACCAATAAATATTTATTATTTTATCATTATTACCAGCGATGGAAGATTTTGGTTTAAACAAAATCAAATAAAAAAAGATAATTAAAAGAAGCGTTTTGGTATTGGAAAATGGGCGTCAATTTTTCCGATTCCGATACCGATTCCGATAACCCCAAATCTTCCGATTTTTCAGATTCCCGATTCCGATTAATCGTCCTAACCCTAATATATATATATATATATATATATATATATATATATATATATATATATATATATATATATATATATATATTAGTATATAGTTTTTATATCTTCATTTTTCCGTTTATTGATTTACACACACACACACACACACACACACACACACACACACACATTCCTTTTCTATCACAATCACAATGCAATAATATTTATGAAATATGAGGTATGTACGATATATTATTTCAAGTAATGAATTGATCATGGTTCAGTAAACATTAGGTCAAGCCTGGGCATGCGCATTGGTCATATCCTGTATTGGGTGATTGGCTAGTGTTTAGCAATAATAATGTTCTATTAATAAATGGGAAACCCAGAGAGCCGAAACAAAACACATCTGTCTATTGGAGCAAAAGGTATGGAATCACTCGCACAGAACGTGACTCCATTCACCGGAGTTACGGGCCCTGGCAACCTGAACACAAAACAAACAAAATAGATGTTAAGCAAGCTCCTGATTCACGAATTCAATGAATGAGTTCGCCATTTCGCTGAGACTCTCTCTTCTACAGAGCTCTCTCACGAGTAATTAGTAAATAAAAAATAAATCTATACTATAGCGTGGTTGGAAAATTGATGGCGTATCTTCGAGATTATTTTCTACGCATCTAAAACGAGCCTTATGTTGCTTTCGTAATAGCGCTTCATTATTAATCTCAATTCGTTTAGATTCCATTTTTACTACATTTTGGCCAAGTAAGCCTCTGGCCGGCTTTGGGTAGGATTGAACCCGCTATCTTCAGACAATGCTCATCTGGAACCATAGAGATTCAACGTCTCTATCAACTGCGCCACGGGCAGTTGGGAGGTTCGAAGTTCCTATCCGTCGCGGTTACCACCTGACGAAGGCCAGAGAAATAGTTGGCCGAAACGTCGTGAAACAATAACTAATAAAGATGAGAATGATAGTCCGCAATAAATAAATTAATATATATCCTTTTCTTGCGATAATCATCTTTCGTTCTTGTTAACTCTTAACATCAAGTGTCTTCATGCCTAGTCTGGAGCGATTTAAATATATATATATATATATATATATATATATATATATATATATATATATATATATATATATATATATATATATATACCTTAGTAAAGCCTACTTCTAAAATCCGACATTTCTTATCCTTCACCCTTGAGCGAAAGCCACTTCGTTACAAAACGTCCCCATTTGAACTCCTTCATCTTTTGTTATGCTCCAACCCAACCTCGCAACGCGTTACCATCTTTCTTTCTCTTCCCTCTCTCTCTTTTCTGAAGTGGTTTTAACTAACAGCCGACTTTATTAGAAAGACTCGTTATGACAGTGGTTTCTGTTTTGGTTGATGGCTTCTCATTCCGAACCATTTTTAATTCGATTTCAACTGGCTGAGAGAATTCGAACAATTAAATATATTTAATTGAATGAACCGCTTTAATGGTGAGACGACGCGTAGAAAGCGAGCAAAGAATTAATAATACCCGATTAAAAAGGTAACTCAACGTGTTGTGCAACTTTCTTGGAGGTGAAGAGGGGGGCTTGTTTTATTTTCTATTTATTTTACGATATATCACCCCCTTTACATGATTTTTAATCCTAAAATACAACGACTACTGTAAACGATTTGGATACGTGTTAGAGAAACCTCGCATTAAACAAGTAAATAAATAACTAAAAAAAAAATATAAATAAATAAAACAAAGAAATACGAACCAAATAAATAAATGAATACATAAATAATAAATATCCCATGAAAACAACAAAAAATCTAAGTTTGTGGCCACATAATGTCCCCAAAACCTTTTAAAGCACTCAAAATTAATTGAAATTTAGAAAATACTTAACTAGCAAGACCGATAGAAACTCCACAGAATAAGAAATATATTAATCAACAAATATGTTTTGATAAAGTTGACATTTTTCTGCATAGCGCAAAAAATGAAAAGAAAAACAAATTGCACGCAGCAAATATGTGTTCATTAGCATTTCTATGAAAATAGTGTCCATTGTATTTTAAATATAGAACTGACCCAAATGAGATTAATTAATAAGTACAGATAAATATCCACAAAGTTATTTCTTGCCCTTTTGGCCAAGATCAAAGTGTAGCATCTGTTATTTAGATGCTGCACTTCCATTTCTTGTTCTCTTTCGGTGGAGAAGCTCCTTCACGACTGAGACAATTTTTTTATTTTTGTACCTTTTCTCCACGTAAAAACGACCCTGGGGAGGCATTGTAAATAGGTATATATATAATAATGATTATCAGAGGGTTTTGAATATACTTGGTCCTACAATAACTATGGCAACTTCATCAGCTAGTTTTTAACTAAAGCAAGAAAATTAGAAAGTTAGAAAGAAACCAAAGCAGAATTCGATAATATATATATATATATATATATATATATATATATATATATATATATATATATATATATATATATATATATATATAACTACTTAATTTACTCATATAAAATTAGTATACGAAAGTATAAATTTATGCGTAAAACTTTAAGTATTTACTTCAAAAGTGCTCAATACGTAGGTAGAACTAGTTAGTAAGTTATAAAATATATATTTTATAACTTACTATATATATATATATATATATATATATATATATATATATATATATATATGTGTGTGTGTGTGTGTGTGTGTGTGTGTGTGTGTGTGTGTGTGTTTGTTTTGTCTACATGGATTCAAAATGGCGCCTGTGAGGCCGACCAGTGAGCATGCTTACAGCAGCACTAAACGGATTATATGTGGGGCGTTGGTGAGAATTCAGTTAATCCACGCTCATTATTTTGAACCGGTGTAGACGGAGGATATATATTTATTAAAAGAAAATCAAAACAACCGTAACCTCTATTTACTCTTCCCGCGATTTAAATACAAAAGGAATTCATTTATGTAAGCGTGAAATCGTGCCGGCCAGTTTATTTTAGAACTGTCTTCACTTCGCAGCAGCTGTTTTATAATCTGGATAAATAAGGATGTATCGACTAAAACATACATTCATACACACACACACACATACACACACATACACACACACACGTATATATATATATATAAATATATATATATATATATAAATATATATATAAACTATATATATAAACTATATATATATAAACTATACATATATATAAACTATACATATATATATATATATGAACTATATATATATAAACTATATATACATATATATATATATATATATATATATAAACTTTTATATATATAGTTTTTTATTTTTAAATCTTATTCAGAAAAATATAATTTTTCGAAACAAAAAAAAAATTATTATTTGATCAAAGAATGCAATTACAAATAATTTCCTTAATCCATGGATTTTCGACGTGGGCTCATCTCCTCAGAAGGAAGTCATTAACAAAATGCTAAATCTAGTTTGATATTATTTCGCAATTTAGTACATACATAGAAAATATATTAAAGATTAATTCTTTTTAAGGGACACAGAGAAAGAAAATAAGGGTTTAAAAAAGAAAAGAAACAAAGCATATGAGATTTTAGTATCCAAATACTTGATACCACAAAATTCAATAATTTGTGATCCAACTTACTGATTTTACTTATTATATATAGAACTACGTATACGTGTTTCGCTATTTTGGGGATAACTATTTTATGTATAATAATTAAAAGAATACAAAAACAACAAATATTATTTTATAGAAATCGCTTGAGACAATGCATTAAGCTACTTGATGTAATGAGCTGACAAGAACGAAATTTGATTATTGTAAAAGCCAGTTGATGTCTATTGACGTTTGTTTAAAAAGACAAATGCTGTTGGTAAAAGGAAATTTTAGATGTAGGTTACTTGGACATGGATCAAACTCTGTAAGTTGATTTGAACCCAAAACAATAAATGGTCAGGGGTCAAAATTGGGGCCAAAGTTAAAAACAATTGACCTCTGCGGTCTCTACCAAATTATTCAGTCAATTTTTGGTCTAAACATTTGAAATTTTACATAAAGTGTATTCAGACATAGTGCAAGCCTTTTAATCGGTTTTTGACTGAAAATTTCGCTGCCAAGGGATCAGAATTCAAAAGATTGATCTAGCAAATGATTCAGCCAATTTTGGGTCTAAAATTTGAAATTTTATATAAATGGTATTCAGACATGCTGCAAGCTTTTTAATCAGTTTTGGGGCGAAAATTTGGCTGGCAAAAGGTCAAAATCTATAGAGTTGACCTTTACAGACTCTATCAAACTCCTCCGCCAATTTTGGATCTAAACACTTGAAATTTTAGATGTAGGTTACCTGGACATGATTCACACTTTTTAATACATCTATACATATGCATATAAAGTTATAAACAGTACATACGGCCTGAGCAAAGCCGAGCTTAACTGCTAACATGTATGTATATATATATATATATATATATATATATATATATATATATATATATATATATATATATATATATATATATAAATAATGAATAGATTATTAATAGAAGTAATGGATAGTTTTCGTGGGGGCTAGCATATCTGAAGTACATGGGAGAGATGATAGAACTGTGATTTTTTTCTCTTAAGGAGAAGAGAATAAAATAATAATAAAAAAAGTTCATCTCATAGCGTTCACTAAATCGCCATTGTTGTTAGTTACAAAAGACACGTGGGTTGAGTGAGCATTTCTCACTCGTCTCAATGTTTAAGTAGCGATTCTTCAGAAGAATAGTCGCCAGTCTCGCCAGAACGAGGCTACAGTTTCGTGACGTCAAGGGTTGGAACGCCGAGTGATCGGCCTTGGTTATTTCTTTCTTTCTCCTTGTCGCTCATTCTGGCCCTCTCTCTTCCGGTATTTCTCACCTTTTCTGTCTGTCTGTCTGTCTGTCTGTCTGTCTATTTGTCTGCGTGTATGTCTCTGTCTCTCTCTCTGTATCTCTCTCTTTCTCTTTCTTTCTCTTTATCTCTCCCTGTTTCTTGCTGATATGTTGCATTCAAAGGCTGAACGCTGAGTGATCGGCCCTGGATCTCTCTCTCTCTCTCTCTCTCTCTCTCTTTGCTCCCTGTCTCTGTCTGTTTGTCTGTTTGTATCTCTCTATTTGATAGGTTGCATTTAATTCCAGACTTGGACACCCATCATATCTAAATTTAAAAAATATCTTTTACCATAGAATTTTACATTTTTTTCGCTATCTCTTGTAGACAGATTTTAGAAGGTCAGAGAAGGCCAATATAAATTTATTATCTTCTAGTATATCTTCAGTTTGTTATCCTGGTTATAGAAAAATTATATAGTATCTCACATTAAACAGATCTTTGGTTTATTTTGTGCAGCCTCGTAACTATCATTTCCCTTATTTAATTTTTTAGTCCTTATTTATGATAACGGGAGAAAAATTGCTGTTCTCCGGGTCGGAATTTACGTATCAAGCATTTATTGTTGGCTAGTTTTAACATTAAACTAAGTTTTTTTTTTTTTTTTTTTTTACATCAGATGGCTTAGTATGGATTGATTTCCGTAAAAAAACAAAATGTTAATAAATTTCGTTACATGCAGCATGATGGTCCAGTTGCAAAGTACTCGCCTCGCATACAAGTAACTCAGGTTTCAAATCAAAGCTTTAGTCTAGAACTTCCGGTCTGGGGCATGATTTGTCTGGTCTGTGCCGTTGTCTCTTTGTGAAAAGAATTTTATTTATGTATGTTAAATGTTTTAAGATTTAAATAAAGAGAAAATAAAATAAAATTAATATTTCCATAACAAAATAATATTAAAAGTTCAGACAGTAAAACGAATCGGAAACTCAAGAACATTTTCTCATATACCAAAAAATCATGTCCGTCTGTGAAAACTTGTTCCCACTCAGACTTCAGAGAAAACCTAAAATTGTTCTCAAAGAGAAATCTTTGATTGTGGCTTGTGTGTTCTTCTAGTGAGTAAATGATACCATTAGAACTCGTTATATATAGAGTGATCACATTGCTGAGGAAACAAAAAAATAAACATGGTGAAAAGGATCTAGATGATTACAGGCCAATAATTCTGTTTAAAAGAGAATTAAAGATTTTAGCAAAGATCCTATCACAAAGGATATCAATCAATTTATGTGTCCATAATTCGGTTCTGTCCATATTAAAAACCGTTGACTTCCATACTTTTTAGTACAACCATCTAACACATACAATGTGTGTAATAAGTAAATGGTTAGGGCGCCAATTGTCTTCTAGACGATTGAGCTTTTATCCCGGCCTGAGACACTAAGACATTTGCTGGTCTAGTCACCTATATATATATATATATATATATATATATATATATATATATATATATATATATATATATATATATATATATATATATCAAAATGGCGAAGTGAACAGTATCATATAATCAAAGCACTTCGCCATAATAAATATTTAGTCGTCACAAAACCCAATAAAGGTTCTGGCGTTGTCATTATGGATCACCAGGATTATGTAAATAAAATGATGACTATCATGTGGAACACCTCTAACTTTGTTAAATTGGGTCCGGTAGACACTCATGATTCTACTGTTTCTATCGAGACCAAGTTCCAAAAACAACTTGTCAAATGGGTGGTGTTCTTCCCACTTTCATTTCTGATTTAATTCGTCCTACTGGTTCTATTCGCCCTCGTTTGTATGGTTTGCCTAAAACACATAATGAGGGGGTACCGTTGAGACCCATATTACCTATGATACAGTCTTGTCAACATAAGCTAGCAAAATGGTTGACAATTATTTTAGAACCCGTTTTGGAACGTTATAGTTCATTTTGTATTAAAGATTCTTTTAGTTTTGCTAACTTTATACAACATTATACTCATTCAGACAAATTTATGTGTTCCTTCGATATTTCCAGTCTTTTTACTTACATCCCATTGTTAGAGACTATTAATATTTGTGCTGACGCTTTATATCGGAGTAAACTTCCGACTCCCCCAATTCCAGAAAATATTTTTGTAGAATTGATGAAAGTCGCCACTATGTCGGTAGAATTCAGTTTCAACGATATTATGTACAGACGGACGGATGGTGTGGCCATGGGTTCCCCATTGGGGCCAACGTTGGCTAATATCTTTGTGGGTTTTCATGAGCAGGGTCTATTTTCTGGTTTATGCAAACCAGACATTTATTTTCGTTACGTTGACGACACTTTCTGCTTATTTGACAACGAGACGAATGCGGATGCTTTTTGTGTCCCTCAATAACGTTCATCCAGCAAGTTTACGGTAGACAAGGAAACGAATTCTACTCTTCCGCTTTTGGATGTTTTTGTGTCCAAGACATCCTCGTGTTTTCTTACTTCTGTTAATCGTAAACCAACTTTTACGGGCCTCTATACGCGTTGGGACTTTTTGACCTACAAACCAAAAATATAATTTAATTAAAACTTTAGCACATAGGGCCTTGATGATTTGTTCTAAAGTTAATCTGGACGACGAACTCAAATTTATCACTAAGACCCTTTGTAATAATGGTTACCCCTTGGATATTGTTGAAACTACTATCAATAAGAAAGTTTCTAATTTTCATAAACCCAAAGAAATCATAGCTAATAGATGTCCTGTTTACCTACGTCTACCTTGGCTAGGTAACATCAGTGACCGATTTGCTAAGCAAATTTCTTTGTCTGTGCAACGGTGTTATTTTGCATTGAATCCGCGTGTTGTTTTTTCAATTAGGCCTATGTTGCCGTCTATTCGCAAAGATGTCCCCCCATAATAATTCTATTATTTATTTATTTAAATGTAGTTGCAGTGCGCACTATGTTGGGCGAACATCGCAAAGATTAGATTTCCGTTTGAAACGACATGTAGCATCAAAGATTCGTTATGCAAATTACACAAAATCAATCATAGTTATTTAGAAAGCATTCCATATTTCACCGAAAACATTTTATTATCAAACGGTTTATTATACACTGAAGACGTTAGTGATTATGATATTTCTTATACAATGAAAATGAATATTTTCGAAATAGACAGAACCAATTGTCTGATAATAAAGTATCTTAGATTAAATATAGAATAATTTCTAAATAATATATATATATATATATATATATATATATATATATATATATATATATATATATATATATATATATATATATATATATATGATGAGAACAATGGAAATGGTATTCCCCCAAAAATAGAAAAATAAAAAGGCACAGAGTTATGGATTCATCAGCGTTTCGTCTTTATTGTGTCGAGACTTCCTATTGATGAACGAAATTAGGAAAACAAAAACACCAGTACAAGTATTCGAAAATTTTCTTGTGAAAATTTTTTTGTTGAATTTCAAATGTCTTTTTCCATTTCTGAAATGGAACATCGTCACACTTTTTACAAAAAAAGTTTCAAATATATGTTCTAGAGTTTTTGTTTTCTTAATTTCATTCATCCAGAAGAAGTCTCGAAATAAAGACGAAACTTTGATGAACACATAAGTCGGTCTGTTCCGTTTTATTACCCCCCTATCTCTCTCTCTCTCTCTCTCTCTCTCTCTCTCTCTCTCTCTATATATATATATATATATATATATATATATATATATATATATATATATATATATATATATACACACACAAACACACACACACACACACACACACACATATATATATATATATATATATATATATATATATATATATATATATATATGTATGAATTAAAAAGGCTGAAGGGATATAACTCAGCATGATTGTCTGCAATGACTTACTTTCATCTGTTTCAGTGAGTAAAAGAAAATATCTCCATCCTAACTTTGTCTCAGCCGAAATAACTATTTTCAGAAAGAAAATTTAAATATATTCGTGCCGAAAATAGTGAAAGAAAAAAAAAAGCGAATACAAAATAGGCTAGTTCGAATCAAAAATCGATGTGTCTGATGAATTACTATTTGGATCTGACATTAAAAATCCGAGAAGATAAGTTTATACGTTAGATTTACTTCCGATTGTTTTTCCGGAAGCCGTTAATGTCATGCTTTGGTATTAGCTATCGCTATATTCAACGCATTTTTCCGTAATTTCTTGTTTGTTTTTGTTTTTTTTTATATAATTTTTTTCTATATGTGTTTGGTCTCTATGGTGATGTTCAGCAACCTGGTGACAGATCGGGTGGCGGGGTTTGTCGGTGAAGACGGGTTTGAGGACCGTGCTGCGACGACGATACAGCAGAATATTTTGTCTAACTCAGGAGACACCATTGATTCTGCGACCTAAAACGTGCCCGCTCCTCCCATACGCTGCTTTTTCCTTTCTCTCTCACTTGCTCGTCACTCACTCCAGATGGAGCAGAGAGACGTTCGCTAATGTCCTGTTGAATGCAGCATAAATAAATAAATAAATAAATGGGTAGCGTCAATGTCGCATTGGAAATATTCGAGGCCAGAGATAGATAGATAGATAGAGAAAGAGAGAGAGAGAGAGAGAGAGAGAGAGAGAGAGAGAGAGAGAGAGAGAGAGAAGGGAGATAGAGGGGGTCATCCCCATTCCTCAGTATGTGTACTAAACACACAAACCAGTATAAGTGAAAACGTTGAAACCTGTTAAGCGAAATATGTTAACTAACATTAGGCATTTGAAGAGCTAATCGCATCTTTCTATTAAGCTTTATCTACCTCCCCCCATCTCTCTCTCTCTGTCTAATATATATATATATATATATATATATATATATATATATATATATATATATATATATATATATATATATATAATGATTGAAAAGTGACTCCCTATTTTATTTATTTTTTTTTTCCATGGAGGTCATCACTTATCAAGGCCCGGAATCCACTCGGGGATAAGGGTTATTGCGTGTACAGTAATCAATGAGATAGTATTGTAGTAATCATTAGTATTGGGGGTTTTGATAGAGTGTCTTACTTAAGGGGGCGGTTTGTCAGGAGTTTGTTTATGTTGGACTTGAAGACGTCCAAGTTGTAGTCAGATGGGAAACAGGCAAACGGCAGAGAGTTCCACTGGCATGCAGTTCTAAGAAAGAAGCTTTGTTCATGGAATCTACGTTTGGATTTAGGCACAGATAAAGAGTGGGGAAAATTACAGACAGTGGTTTCAGCTAGACGGGTGTTTTTCGTGAAAGATTGGCGAGGGGAGACGAGAGATTGGAGCTCGGATGAGCACTTGCCATGGAAATAACGATGAAACAAAGACAGACTCGCAACGTCTCTTCTGTGGGAGAGAGGTTGCAGGGAAGAGAAAAGGGCGTCCCCCACTAAGCTACGAAGTCTATTTAGTACTCTGTCAAGGCAAGATAGGCTATTTTTAGCAGCTCCAGCCCAGATGTGGCAGCAGTACTCCATCCTTGGACGTACTTGGCTTTTATATGGATAGAGAATTGGATCAGTAGTGAGATATATTCTGGAGCGGTAGAAGGATCCCACCATTTTCCAAGCGACCTGGGCAACAGACTTGCATACAATTTGTTTTTGCAATATAATTTATACAATAAATAAATATGACAAGTAGGTATAATGCATGGACTCTTATTTAAACTTCACTTTTACATTGGACGCACTATTCTAATAAACCCTTTACACAGAGCTGTCTGCTTCGCTCAATCCTTTACATTAAGCTCAGTATAGTCGAGAGAAATTATTGCCTAAATATTAGAATTTTTTTTCTATCTACTATTGTGTACTTTACAGTGAACTCTACTCGGCTCAACAATTTACATTGACATATCAACCCGGAAAAGTTTTTATATTGAGCTCTTTATTTGCATTACCCCTTTAAATTTATTTCTCTATACAGATCGACCCGTGAAAATAACACCGCGAGGATACTCTACTCGCCTATATATATATATATATATATATATATATATATATATATATATATATATATATATATATATATATATATATATGTGTGTGTGTGTGTGTGTGTGTGTTTGTCTCTGTGTGTGCCTGTGTATGTATGCATGTATAAACACACACACATGCATATATATATATATATATATATATATATATATATATATATATATATATATATATATTCATTCAAACACGTCGGATTGAGCACGACAGTTATTCTTTTTTCCGATTTTTCTGGATATCTTTTCCATTCGCCGAGCGGTCTTTTTTCTTTCAGCTGACGTGCTGTATTGAATGGCGCCAAAACGTTGTTGTTCAGCTATATTCTTCTCAAGCGCTATTTATCGGTGCCTCTGATTATCAACACGCCAGCTGAAATAAAAAGACCGCTCGGCGAATGGAAAAGATATCCAGAAAAATCGGAAAAAAGAATAATTTTGTCGTTCAATCAGGCATGCTTGAATAATGACTTGCTTCCAATACATACATATATATATATATATATATATATATATATATATATATATATATGTATGTATATATATACATATATATATATACATATATATATATATATATATTTATATATATATATATATATATATATATATATATATATATATATATATATATACAGAGAGAAAGAGAGAGAGAGATGGGGGATGATAGACGGATAGATAAGAAGAGTTAAATATTCGACTTAAATAGTTTTCTAGCTAAGAATGGCATCAAAAGTTCCATAGATAAAAATTGATGGAAAGTAAATCCATTAGATACCAATGAATTCTGCAGGTATTAAATCAACGTTGGGACTTTGGTTCAATCAGAGCTTATATATAACAACTTAGAAAGATACAAAATACATATCAATCATTATATATAAAAATTCCAAAAAACTGTACATCAAGAAAATTTTAGTGTACATTTACTTCAGAGATCCATTTATTAAGTCTAATTCATCTTCATATATAAGAAGTAAAGTCACGTTTCTGAATTTGTCCGCAGGGAGTCGTAGCGTAGTGGATAAAGTATTTGATAAAATTCAGTCGTAAAGTTACCCACTTTTCGAAGGTTCAATCTACGGGCGACATTTGAAAATACAATTGCGAATTACTTAGGATTCGTATCCAGTCACGATTAACGGAACGAGAGCATACTAACCCCGAGGATTAAATAAAAAGTTCCATTCGAAATTACATGCAAATTCCAGAGTTCGACAGAAAAATTCCTGAGTTGACAAGATACTGAGGTTACCTTGGCTGAAACGTTGTGAAAATAACACTCAAGATGAGAACAGTAGTCCGAATAATGCAAATAATACGAATAAAAATAATGTCATCAATATTTTACTAATAGTCCAGTCAGGCAGTGGAACTCCAACTGGACCACTGATGCATTAAATGGCAAATATTAATGTGATCATATTATATAACTGGATTATGTGTGTTTAGTTTCTTGTTAACAGTATCAGTTGGTGATTGCATACAATTGATCCGATTGATTGTGAACTCCGTATGACTGGTCTCATATTGATTATATCCGTTTAGCCTATTGTGCACCCTCCCCACTTGGGATCTTTTGACGAGTGTACAATAAATCCTGCTTGGATATGATTTTTTTTTAAATCTAGGGATGAGCTTAATACGAAGTGATTATTTAGTTGAAATCAGAGCTGAGATAGGGAAGCCTTAGCTGCCGCGGTAGATTGATATCAACTATAAATATACACGTCTCCTTTCGGTCTTTCAGTAGATACACCCTGTAACGATTCCTACACTTAGTGAAGCAAGGGTTGCCAAACATTCAACAGCAATTTCTACAGAGCCGTTAGGTCACAAAATTTAAGCGAAATCGAGCCTGATCAGACAGGTGACCAGGTGCCGCACGTAGGTGGACAACGACATTATCCCTGTAAAGACTAACGTCGTAAAAATCGGATTGAGGGCTGACAACCTGCAAAATAAAGTTTGGCCTCTATCTAATGTGGAGATTGTGGCACATAGCGTACACATATAGATGGTGATGATGACAATTTGTTTTTTTGGGGCAGTATTATTTAACTAAGAATATACAATAAATTAATCAGTCATCATCATTATCATTGTCATAATAATTATCATTTTTATTAGACCTTATCACGCCAATGCCATATTCATAGAAGAATTGAATCAAACATTTATTTCGAGTCTTGGTCAGAGTAGTGTTCCATGGTTTCTTGTTGCATCATGCCAAAAGAAGCGATGAAGGACGTTGGCATGACACTGTTTGCGGCATGTGTCTATTCTTGCATCACTCATTCTTTTCGTATGAATCGGATGATTAGTGTTGGGATTTCGTCACCCCCCCCCCCGATATCTTAGTTAGAATTCCTTTTGGAAAGATATCGGGAAGGAACACTTGAAGGTTTTCAACATCTCTGAGGGAAAAATATTTCTGTGGACCGAACTGGATCCGAACTTGTCACACCCGGGTTGTCAGTCTGTGTTGTCAACAACTTAGCTACCATCATCCCCGTGTTGCGGGTGTTTGCAAGTTAGTCCACTTTCACACTTTCTATATTTAAGACTCCCTGTAGCAATAACGAACTATTTTTTTGTGCGGAGGATTATTATGATGAGCGATTATGGGTAATGTATGAACTAATCAGGAGATTTCGCGTATTAATCTCTCTGGCGAACATTTTACAATATTTTGCCGACAGAAAACGGTCATATTTGGATTATTCGGACTACTGTTCTCATCTGAAGTGTTATTTTCACAACGTTTCAGTCGATGTAGCCTTCGCTCTTCTTGTCGAACTTCAGTTTTTCTGTTGAACTTGAGAATATGCACGGAATTTCAAACGGAATCCTTTATTTAATCTACAGGGGTAGTATATTCTCGTCCCGTTAGCCATGACTAGGTAGAAGTCCTAAGTCATTCGGAAATATTATTTGAGTGTCGTCCGCACTGAGGATTGAACCTTCAACACCTAAAAACGTTTAATTTTACAACTGAATTTTACCACTTACTTCATCCACTACGCCACGGGTCCTTGAAGAAGACATATTATATACTTGACAGCAGCTGATACAACAGCTTCCTTTCCTCACTTCCTGCCGTTAGGGGAAGCACGTCCTTTTGCCACATGAAATGGTATCTCCATTGTGTCCATAGTTGACAGTAAAGAGAAAATGCTATCATACCATCGCAAGCACACACGAGAAACTAGCCTTAAACAAGGGACAATTTATGTCAAGTACACTTATGTATATAACTGAAGTTTCGAATATTGTTTTAATACATGCCCAAATGCTCAGCATACCAATGCAACGTGGCTCAAGTGGCCAACTACCATCGGCATTCCGGAACTGCGAGATCAGTGACCCTCTAAAGTCCAAGAAATACCGAACCGTTTCAAAACTGTCGTTTTGTATAATGGCGAGTGTTTACCCACACCGATGAATGCGGAATCTAAGCAGAATGCTCTGCTGTATCTCAGGAATTACATTGCTCGGCCACATCTGCAATGGCAACATCCGAAGGCGCTACAGCATTGCACCGGTTGAGGGCAAGATAACCGAATAGCGACTGAAATGGTTCGTACACGTGCTGAGGGCCGACGACAACGACGCTGCTGCGAAACTTCCTTCTCCATTAGAAGTCACTGGGAAGGCAAAAGACGAATAGAGACAAAATAAACGCGAAAGAAAAGCAAGATACACACGTTCTTCTTGCGTTAATTTCTTTCCAATAAATATTTAAGCATAGGACGGGTCTAAGATTCAATTCTATATGTCCTCATATGTTCAGTTTTTTTTTTTTATAAAGCTTAGATCCACTTGGCAGTCTTTCGTTTGGGCGTAAAAGAACTCAATTGAAACGGGAAGAAAGGGCGATCATTTTTGCGTTGACAACAAGCATGGAGTCTCGGCATAAAATTAGAGACAAAAAAAAAAGGGTAGATATGCCGTCACACAGGTACACCAAACCGATCTATATATCCAAGATTCTGCGATTTCAAGCTAGATTTCAATCTAAACTTTTGGAATTAATAGTATTGTTATAGAGAAGTGATTCGGTCTTAATCATTTCATTTTGCTAACTGGGATAAACAATATATTCTTAATATTCGTGCGTCCGTCCGTTAATTGGTAAGATTGAAGCTTAACACGTACGCGAGGGAACAATGTGTGTGTGTGTGTGTGTGTGTGTGTGTTTGCTCGCGCGGGATTTTCTCGTTTTGTTCACGTGAGAAGCGAGATCACGTTAGCTCACGTGCAAGCGAGCTCTCTTGTCCGATGCAGGTCCCATTCTTTCTAACGCTCTTAAATTAGTTCGGCAACACACACACACACACACACACACACACACACACACACACACACACACACGGATAGTCTTTCCTGTTGCTTGCTGCGAAAATATCGATCAGAAGAGACGTAGTCTCCATCGGGCCACCGCAGTCTTCAACAAACACACACACGCACACACACCCATCCATTCATACAGATAGTGAGTGAGTGAGTTTGTGCGTGTGTGTGTATGAGAGAGGGAGAGAGAGAAAGAGAGAGAGGGGGAGAGAATAAGAATTTCTCCTACGCCATATTACGATAACCTACGCAACGGCGCTCCTCCCACACACACTCAGCATTCCACGAATCGATATTATTTGTGTTGATGTAGAATTCAAATTAAATACTACCTCGTAATTCTTTAATATATGTCTGCCTCTCTATTCCACTGTATGGTTGGCTTCCTTTCAATATCGAGAGACAATATATACCTCGCGCCGTAAGAGTGCTTACATGAGTGAAGCAACGGTTGCCTAATAAACTACAGCACGATTACTAAACCAGCACTCCTTCAGTCCAACATCAAGAAAAATCGCAGGACGATCGGAAACAATGTCGAAATAAGCAGAGAAATATAGATATAATTTCAGAATTTCTCTTCTCCGTTTATCCTGGCTAGAAGGAGGATATACAGATTGAAGTTAAAGTTACGCATACCCCCGACAGAACTAGTACCCGACAATATATATATTTCATTTATTTCTAAAATGAATTTTGACAAAGAGCCAATGATCGCTCGAAATATTAAAGTTGTAATGACACCTATAATTTTACATTTTCCATCATTATTTGTCAACTATGAATGAATTAATTTTTATATCCCCTTACTAGGATTCAAATCAACATATAATGATACTAAAACTTTTTGTCTAGAATCCTTATTCTTATTTTGATCAAAACCCAGTACACGATTCTAATGACTACGAATAAAATTTCATGCAAATTTGAAAGATTTAACTTTTGTTAGGTTTTGTCCTTATGATGCCTCTTTAAAACCACTTTCCACAATCCTGTGCATACAAATATACGAACATACCTAACTTATATATATATATATATATATATATATATATATATATATATATATATACACAAACATCTCTCTCTC
>NC_136517.1:46824635-46842135 GCF_053919585.1 Euprymna scolopes
AAGCTTTGTTCATGGAATCTACGTTTAGGTTTAGGCACAGATAAAGAGTGGGGGAAATTATTGATAGTGTTTTCAGCTAGACGAGTGTTTCTTGTAAAAGTTTGGCGAGGGGGGGGACCATAGACTGAAGCCGTCGAACACTTTCCATGAAAATAACGATACATCAGAGACAAACTCGCAACATCTCTTCTGTGAGATAGAGGTTGCAGGGAAGAGAAAAGGACATCTCCTACGAGACTACGAAGTCTATTTTGAACTCTATCAAGGCAGGGCAAGTCCTTTCTAGCAGCTCCTTCCCAGATGTGGCAACAGTATTCCATCCTTGGACGTATCTGGCTCTTATATAGATAGAGAATTGCATCAGCAGTGAGATATCTACTGGATCGATAGATAGATCCGACTATTTTTCCAGCGGCCTTAGCAACAGACTTGATGTACGTGTTCCATTTAAGATCAGGAGTAACGGTCAAGCCCAGAAGCTTGTCAAAACTTGAGGCCCCCTGAAGACGAGAGCTATTCATTTCAATTGATGCCAGATGTGGATCAGAATGTTGATGATGTAGAGAGAAGCTTGGTTTTAGATGCATTAAAAGTAACCAACCACTCCTTCCCCCATTGTACCACATGCTCAAGATCAGAGGAGAGAGAATCGGAGAGAACTTGGTCGTTTACTGTCTTAGATGTGCTACCATAGATGGTAGTGTCATCAGCATAAATGTCTGCAAAAGATGTAAGGATGTGATTTGGAAGATCGTTAATGTAGATCAGGAAAAGAGTTGGGTCCAGGATGGACCCCTGAGGGACTCCAGCATTAATACTGTGAGCTTCT
This sequence comes from Euprymna scolopes, assembly GCF_053919585.1. Classification (NCBI taxonomy): domain Eukaryota; kingdom Metazoa; phylum Mollusca; class Cephalopoda; order Sepiida; family Sepiolidae; genus Euprymna; species Euprymna scolopes. The sequence continues at coordinate 46,825,465 of NC_136517.1, forward strand.
GATTTTTGCCCCTCAACTACTACTCTTATGAACCTATCAGAAAGAAATGATTTAATAATTGAGAAGACATTTCCAGCTATACCACAGCTAGAGATCTTGTGAAGTAAACCTTTATGTCATACCCTATCCTTCTTGAATCATATTTTTTCGATTAGCGATTTTCGATACTTATCAGACGCATTCCTATACCTAGCTAAAAACATTTTCAGACACATCAAGTACCTTGGTGTGAAATTTTAAAAAATCTGCCCAGCCATTGCTGCCTTTTTTTGTTTGTTTTGCCTTTTTTCTCCTTCCCTTGACGTCAGCGCATGCACACTTGCTTAATTTGCATATGTGCTAAGGCGGCTGCTGCTAATATTTTCGCCATTCAGCTATCCCACGATTGCTGCTGATTTTCTCACATGCGCCCATACACGTTCTGTTACAATAAGAGCGAACCACTTCGTTACACGTCGAAATAATCCAAGATACTAAAAGTTGAGTTGAAATAGCTAAAGAAGTAGACCTACTCAAAGCACTATCCTCACACAAACAGTACTATGCTGCTTAAAAAGGACTATAAGTAAAAAAAACAAAACAAAAAAAACATAAGGTAGGGAATTAAGGATAAACACAGTAAAAGGCTAAAAGATGAGATCGCGGGGGACAATGGGCATTTTTTATGAAGAGCTACAAGGCGGAACGATAAAGTTGTCGCCTTAGAAAATACGACATGATTCTATTTCCGTTTGATGAAAATCGGTTTTCGCTTTTTGCTGCAGACCATTATGCACAAATCACAAGAGCGATAGGAGCCTTCTATCATGTTTAAAAGTGACACGATGTTCAAGGAGCGAGATCAGAAATGTACCGCTGTATAGCCCATGCTCTATACCGATCCAAGTTATGAGAGCAGGACCATTGTCAACACCCTCAAAATGCATCGGTAGATTGCCATGAATAATGGGGATGTGCCCAGGGTGATGAAAACGTTTCCCGCTACGGTTATGGTCTTTAGTGTGGTTTCAAGGGAGTGCCACAATATGCCACCCCACATCTTTGAAGTCAGCTTGAAAGTCAACACCAAAATGTACATTGACGTGCTGAAGTGTGTGGTGATCCTTTGGTGCAATCAGGTGGCCGCTGGCAGACCCTGGATGTGACAGCAGGACAGAAAAGGACTCGGCGCCGGTCCACAAGTCCAAAGAGATCTAGGCTTGGCTTCAGGAGTGCTGCGACTTTGTACTCTTCTTTCACTGCCCCCCATCCTCCTCCGACGTGAACCCGATGAACTACTTCATTTGGTCATACGTCGAGAACATCACCAACATGACTTCTAACAAAGCCAAAGCCAGCCTGATTACCGCCATCCGTTGAGTATTCGCCGAGCTCCCGCCGGCGCTTATGGGAAAGGCATGCTCCCAGTTCCGAACACGTATCGAGGCGGTGATTGAGGCTGAAGGTGGTTACATTGAATAGATGTCAGCTCTCCTACATAATCAAGCTACCTGAATTGATTTTTTCAATAAAAAGTTTTAAAATAAAGCTGTAGTATTGTTTTCTTTAGGGCGACACTTTTATCGTTCCATCCGGTATACGCGGATGACTCAACTGACAACCCTCAAATTGACAAGGATGCAGAAAACATAATGTCATCTATTTTGAAAGACGAAATGGAGTATGCTATCTTATCTTCGAAAGAGGGCAAAAGTACTAGGCTTAATAATACAGACACTGAATTCGTCGAACCTAGTTTGAACTTGTACTTTTTTTGTAGTTAGATTTCAAATATACTGTGTTGCGCATAATGAGTATATATTTGTAAGCTCACACAAGTAGACTATTAGCATAGTTTTTATGAGCATGAGGCAACGTTAGGGATAAATTCAAAGTCATTTATCCATTTGCAACATTGCATTACAGTTACTTCAATATTACATAACTGTTGATAACGTAACCGCTCTTGGCGCCGTCTAAAAGTTAGAGTTTCTGTACTACCAGTCAGAAACGGCAGCTCAGCAACTGCCAACCCTGCACCGTTTTCGCACTTACTGTTTGGAAATTTCGAAAACCTTAAATAACAACAACAAACTCGCTTGTTTTGAATATTAATTGTTTATCAGTGTTTGGGTTTGAACAATGTCAATGTTCGGGCTTTGTGAGAATTATTAGTTGCTGTATAGGTAAGATTTTCTTTGTACGTACAATTATTTTTTCATTACCTAGGCACATTTTCTTGTTTTGATTCCCTTTATTTTTCTCTTTCTATTTTTATTCCATTTATTCGTTATTGACTCGTACAATTACTGCACCCACTCCTCTCACCCATTTTTTAAAAAATTTGTTTGGATTTTGATTAAATATATCTGGGCGAGAGGTTGTAGGGTCAGGGGTGGCGGCTAGTCCATACATTTGATGTTAAAAATAAAGCACAAGTATGTGTAGATTAATTCGTGCAAATGTTTTAAGCGAGCCAATGAGAATGAACGGAAGTGAGGGTTAGGCGAAGAAGAAGAAGAAGAAGAAGAAGAATATCAAGGGTTGTGGCATGAGTGCGTATACGCATTCAAATATGTTTTTTTTTTTGTATCCATGTGTTGTATGTGTGCATGTGAGCGAAAGCCAGAGAGAAAAAGTGGTAAATAGATGGATAGATAGGAAGAGAGAAAGAGAGAGAGAGAGAGAGAGAGAGAGAGAGAGAGAGAGAGAGAGAGAGAGAGAATATCACAAAGAAAGAGAGAGGATGAGAAGAATGTTCTATATTTAAAAATGTTTAATTAAATAGCCTAGATTACACTGGGCAACATTTTTTTTTTTTTACATTTTGAAGATTGCCTAGATTTCTACAATTGATTTATGGTATTTTTGAATGGTTGAATCTGGAAATGGCATCAGTTTCTCTTCATCAGGTCCGGCTTTTGTGCTAAGTTGATTTTTTTAAAAAAAATCAGATCTTTTGACAAAATCGATTACATTTTTGTAACATCATCAGCTGATTTTTATCAACACCTATCATCCTAAATATGTTTTTAAGAGAAAACCTGTTTTGCCAACAACATATGTGGATTACTGTAAACTGAATGCTGAGCATTGATAAAAGTAGATACACTTAGATTTAATGTTGCCTCACCATTGTGCAAACTTCAGGGCTTGAACTTACGTTTCTTTGAGCTCAGCGACAGGGAAGTCTCTCTTCAGATTCCATCAGTAATCAGCAATTATGACTACATCCCAGCGACCCTGATACCTGATCTCTGTCTTTTTCAGGTCCTGATGGAATCTCTTCCTCTGCTCATCACTAATTGAACCCAAGTTCTCAGGAAGCTGACCCATATATGAGAATAGATAATGCATCTAGACACTTATATTGGAACCCAGGTTTCTGAAAGCAGCCATCATGTTATTAACAGGTTCTGCGTAGTTTATGGTCTTATTCTTGCCAAAAAATGTTTTTCACTGCCAGAACAAACGTCTTCCACGCTTCCAGTTCCACTTCGTTTACTGAGTTTTCGAACGCTGGATTTCTGATGAGCTGCTGAATCTGATGACAGTGAAAGGTGCTAGCTTTCAACTTCTCCATGACGTTCCTTTCTTTGCAGTACACAACTTTCTACTGCATAGGACCGTCTTTCTTTGTTTATCTTGGAAAAAGCCTGGCATAAGTAAGTGAATCAGTCACCATCCTTTTCCAGATCCTTGGTGAACTGCTTGATTACACCGAGTTTAATGTGCAGCGGTGGGAAGAGTATTCTATCTTTATCCACCGCATGATCGTTGATGGCGTTCCTTTCTTTGCAATACACGAATGTCTACTGCATAGGGCAGTCTTTCTTTGTTTACGTCGAGCAATAATTTTTGGAAGATTTCGACGTTTTATGACTTCAAACTGATCCCTTTTCGACATATTCACCCAGAACTATCGGACCTAAATAGTTATTGTTTTTTCAATCAAAACAATTATTCGAGATAGCATTATACCCCCACTAACTTCTATAATGCTCCATACATGCATACGTGTGAACAGAAACGTAAAAACAAACAAACAGAAAAAAAAAACGACTTGTGGAAATAGCTAAAAAAAACTTGACCTGATTGCGCAAAACCAATGTCATTTTTAGATTTAGTGCATCAGATTTTTTCTGAAAAAAAAAAAACGCAGACAAGTTTGCTGTTGACCAGGGTTTTATATATATTTATTTTTGCTGTAGACCAGGGTTTTATATATATATATTTGCTGTTGACCAGGGTTATATATATATATATATATATATATATATATATATATATATATATATATATATATATATATATATATATATATATATCTGTGTGTTGAGTGCCATCAGCTAGAATCGAAACTATAAAATATTACTCTCCACCTTCCCCCTTAGCCTCTTAGCCATGCCCATAACACACACACACACGCACGCACACACACACACACACACACACACACACACACACACACACACACACACACACATATATATATATATACTAGCAAAAGTGTATATATATATATATGTTGGTGTGTGTGTGTGTGTGTGTGTGTGTGTAGGCGTAGCTCACAGGTTATGGAATGAGGATGGCGAGTTGTATATTTTGGTTTAGATTCTAGGTGATGGTACCAAATCATACAACTAAATACACACGCATATATATATATATATATATATATATATATATATATATATATATATATATATATATATATATATATATACTAGCAAAAGTACCCGTCGTTGACTGGGTTCAAAAACAGCCTACAGAAAATAGACTCTGATTTATGATAGGTTATGAAAAGGAAGTGTTGTAAAGAGATAGCTTCGAATTCGGGGGTATCAAAACCAAAGCAAAATGTGATGAAAGTAAAAATAAAATAGATAAACCCCATAATTTATTATACCATACCTGTTAACATGGAAACACTTATCACAATATTCTGTAGATCTATATTAAAAAAACTTGTTAAACTTTATGACATATTTCCATTCTATGGAGGTCAGGTGCGAACGAACACCCCATAATTTTATTATACCATATTTCTTCAAACTGAAACATAATTATCAAAGTATACTTATGCAGATAGATATGAAAAGTCTTTATTAAAGTTTGTGCCTATTTACATTCTATTGAGGCCAGGCGCGAACACAGACCCCACAATTTTATTATACCATCCCTATTTAAGTTAAAACATACTTATCAAATTATTATTATGTACATCTATATCAAAAACACTTGTAAACTTTTTTTTTAAATTTTTAAATTTTTTATTTCCATACTTTGTGGACCAGTCGCATACGCAGACCCCACAATTTTAATGAATCATCATTATGCCGGATCAAACATACCCATTCCTGTGTTTCGATACATCTTCTATTATTATATGTGATCAGTTTTCTATAATAGTCAACCATATAGGAGCCTATTCGTGACACACACAGACGTTCAGCTTTATATTATAGATATAACTTCCACTGTTATCCTTTTTTAAAAAGATGTAACCGTCCGATTGCCGAAGACAAGATTCAAGCAAGTAAACAGGTCCGGACAGTTCGCAGAGTTATATATATATATATATATATATATATATATATATATATATATATATATATATATATATATATATATATATAGTTCGTCTGGTCATTATAGCTTTTCTCTATTCTATCCTTATTTCCATGAAAGGTGCTCGACTGAGCTACAAATCTCTACTCCCGCCTTGTAAGATATTCACTACAAGAGCTACCTTCTACAACAAAAAAGAAAGAAAGAAAAGGAAATTAGAAAAGCAACCTTTTCTTTCTTTCTAATGTGTGTGTTTTCGCAAGAATTCCCATCAGCAGATAGCTTTTCTACAAAATATAACCTGATTGTCTTAAAAGTTAATTTTTACAGATTATTACTGAAACCATCTTTACACATATTCAAATTTGGATCGAACACTAATATTATCTCATTAACTATTTTCCTCGAATAGAATCTGGCCTTGATGAGTGGTGACCATCTTTAGAACAAATTTGGAACTAATTTCCTCAGATATATTCATCAGTTCCATTTAGTGCGCATGGTGTTGAAAGTCTAATGGTTAACAGTGTTCTCTATGGAGTCTTACTGTTTAAAAATATTTCCTGCTGATTTTATGAGCTGACCTTTGCATGATAAAGAGTTTAATTGCATGAAATGTCTGATTTTTTTTTAAAGAGGAAGCAGTTTATGGAATACAAGATGGTAGGAATGTTTACACACAATTTGTCGTGTTATATAATAATGAACTCCATCGTTGTGTTAGCACTAAAGGTTTTTTGAAAGGTATAAGTGTGACTTTTCTCTTTATAAGCAATCCATAACAATGTTGATCACGTTTTATTATGTCTTGTTCTAAATATATACGTAAGCATATGATAAATGCAATTTAAAACTGTGACATATATATATATATATATATATATATATATATATATATATATATATATATATATATATATATATATATATATATATATATATATATTGTATTTTGTGTACAGAAAATTGTTAGATGAGATAAGTCATTGGTACTTATCTCATCTAACAACTTTCTGCACACAAAATACAAAATATAAATACGCTCTTATGTTCCGGATTTCCTTTTAATTGAGCACTCTGATGGATTTCTTTTTCCAAAATAAAAAACAAAAAAACAAACAAAATTACCAAACTAATCATATATATATATATATATATATATATATATATATATATATATATATATATATATATATATATATATTAATAAAATTCTAAATGTTTATTTATTTATGTGTGTGTGTGTGTGTGTATGCCAATAAAGCTTTCGACCGGATGCACCGAATTAAAAAATTCTTTTTTTCCTGAAAGGTGTGAGTCCCTAGATTGTCCTTATCTATATATGGTTCGTAACAAGCAACGCGGAGTCACACCAAAAGCCCAAAATAAGGGTTTTTGAGCCGTCTCGTTTTTGTCGAAAAAGTGATCTGCTCATGTCAACGGAATTTAGCACTGTTAGTATACAGTCGCGGTAACATCTTTTGGCATACAGACAGGACTTGTGGCGCAATGGGTAACGCTCTGACTACGGATCAGAAAATTCCAGGTTCGAATCCTAGCAAGTTCGTAATAATTTTAACCATCATTTTATCCAACGTTTACTCATTATCCTTACCTTTAGTTAAGGTATTTTTGTTTTCTTCAGTGATTTTGTTTTGTGCATATGGAAATTTCCCATACACCGAGTTCACAAGGTAAGCATTCATGGTAAGACGATGTTGAGTGTACTCGATTTTGTGTTTTACACGGCGTTGTGTGTTTACCGACACGACGCAGTCGCTAGTAAAGAAATAAAATTTGAAGTTGTACTTTTTCCTATGTAGCAATGTTTAACGAATTCCAGATAAATACTAACGAAAAGGTCGATACTTTAATAACAATACTATAAAATTGATACCTATTAAAAAATGAATACAGAATTATTATTCCGGAACAAATATCACATGCTTTATTAATGTTATCTAAAATGTTCTTTTGTTTTTTACAATTGTACAATATTGAAAAATTGAGGTGTATGTCTATCATCTTAAATGTGGTCTCCGTATTGAGTACATAGGTAAGACGACATTGAGATTGGACAATAAAATTCCACGACACATACCCGGCAAAATTAGCAAAGAAACTTTCCTTTCAATTGACGTACTCAAAAAATACATACGGGTTATCAATCACGGAAACTTTGATTAAGAACACAACGTGTGCAATGAATTTTAGCATCGACTCATTCACCAGCCGTGCTCATTCGATATTTCGTATGTATTTAGCAAAGTAATTATTGGTTGAAGTTTTGTTATCATGCAATGTTTTTATTTTTATTGTGGAGGTTTTATTGTGGGGTTTTATTGTGTGTGTGTGTGCGCGTGTTTATGTGTCTTGGATGCCATCAGCTAGAATCGAAACTAAAATACATAACTCTCCACCCTCATTTCTTAGCCCCTTAGGCATGCCCACAGTATATATATATATATATATATACACACACACACACACACACACACACACACACACACACACACACACACACACACACACATATATATATTTATTTATTTATATATATAATCAGTCGGATTCTTAATTTGTTAGCTTAATAAGTATAGGTTAATTTAAAATTCATTTGAAATAAGTAGTAATTTGTATAGTTTTACTATCAGATTGCTAATTGAAATAAATCGAAATATACGAATAAGTACGTATCTGATGAGAAGCCATTATCAATTTTCAATTTTTTATACAAGGGAGTCAACATTTATCAAAGCCTGAATGCCACTCGGGGATAAAGGTAAATAGGTGTCAGGTGATCAGTTATACAACAACGTAGTGATCAGTAGTGGAGAAAATTAGCTAAAATTTGATTATTTCAAATGACGGATCAATAAGAATTTGTTTATATTGGATTTGAAGACGCCAAAGCAAGCCCACAGTACAGAGTTCCACAAGCGGTTAGTACTAGAAAATAACCTTTTTTTCATGGAATTTGCATTTAGATTTAGACACGGATAGAGTGTGGGGGAATTTGTTGATATTCGTTGCAGTTAGACGAGTACTTCTTGTAGATGTTTTTCAGGAGGCAGGCAAAGATTAAAGGTCAGTCGAGTGCTTGCCATGAAAATAACGAGAGAGCAAAGAAAGACTCGTAATGTCTTTTCTGTCAGAAAGCAGTTGCAGGGAGCAGAAGAGGGCATCAGTAACAAACGAAGCTATTTTGTTGGATAATAGTAATAGTCTGTTTTGCTTATCGTATAAAAGTTACCAGTGAAACTCCGGAAGTGTCGATTATTGAAAGAATTATCGGTTTGGATAGAATATGTAATCGATGAAATTGAATATACTTTTTTTTTAATAAAAATAATAGAGGTTGAAAGGTTATATAATTCATAGGCTAGGTAGAATCAAATATCGATTTTTACAGATGCAATCCTGTAGTTGTGTAACTTAAAGAATCCGACTGATTATATATATATATATATATATATATATATATATATATATATATATATATGTATATATATATATATAAATATACATAAATATATATATATATATATATATATATGTATGTATATATATATATATATATATATATATATATATATATATATAATAAACGAAAAGAAACAGTCTTACATTTTCATAATATAGTGTGAGGATATTAGTGCACGCTTTTTTAAATGGTTACTATTTAAATTCTCTCTCTCTCTCTCTCTCTCTCTCTCTCTCTCTCTCTCTATATATATATATATATATATATATATATATATATATATATATATATATAATTGCATGCCACCCGGCGTTGTCAGATTGTCAACTACACTTAAATATATTAAAGTTCGTGCAGATTACGTATTTATTATTATAGATAATTCTCTATCAATTATTATATTGAACCTAATATAATGTAGTAGAATCAAAACTAATATATATATGTATATATATATATATATGTGTGTGTGTGTATATATATTTAGTTTTATGATTTGGGTACCATCAGCTAGAATCTAAACAAAAATATACAACTCTCCATCCTCATTCCATAACCTCTGAGCTACGCCCCCCCCACACACACACATAAATATATAAGTATTTTTTAAAGTTCAATTCACAATATTTAAAACACATGTTCGTTTATTTACCGAGCTATTTCGTCCGCAATCTTAAGGAAAAAGTAAAGATATGTTATCACTGTATTTTAATGTAGCAAACTCTTCAGACAATTTTATGAAGAAAAAACATCAGTAACGCGATTTTTACATAACACAGACAGTCAAATTCAGAGGTATGAATTTTATTAGTTGTGTCATGAGGGAGCAAAACAACTAAGATTACATGAAGGATGAGGAATAAAATTATATATCCTTATTATATCATCAGAATGATAAGGAAAAGTTAAGGAAAAATTTAAGAAAAAAACTCTTTAAGCTATGGCATTTCAAAGCTAAATGCTTCTCATCAGAAGACTGTGGATTAATTCTGAAGGACGAAGCAGGTATATTGCATGTTTATTTTAGAAACATTATTGGCTATACATATTTCAGTGGAATCTCAATTCAGAGAGACCCACCTCATCCGACCGAAAAAGGAGCAACAACAAAGGAGAGTGTTGCTCCTTTTTTTCAATCTGATGAGGTAGCTCCCTCTGAATTGGGAGTCTACTGAAACATGTATGAACATATGTAACCAATAATGTTTGTATAATAAACATACTATGCATATATATGCGTTCTTGTTTTTTTTCTCTTTTTCTCCTTCTCTTATTATTTTCTGTGTCTGTTCATAGTCCCCTCTTCTCTCTAGTCTACTTGAATTCCCCCTCCTCTTCATTCTTCTAGCTTTAATTTCTTAACTATTTTTCCCGAACGACATTGCCCTACTTTCCCACGTTTCTTTTCACTTTTTACTTATTTTTTTTAATAAATGAGAATATCGATTGTAAGTTTTTGCATTGTGTAAGTAAGATGCTTATCTATCTGACCCATCTCGTTTGAAAAGGCTCGTGTTTGCGTTGAAATAAATTTATAATGAGATTAGGTTAAGTTAATGTTTATTTTACTTTTAAACGTTGTATATATATATATATATATATATATATATATAAATATATATATATATATATATATATATATATATATATATATATATATATATATATATATATATTATTCGAGACTGCTAGTTGTTTACTCACACCAGACCTTAATTATTTCTTGAATTTTACCTTATTTCATTACCTCATATTGTGAAATTTTTTCTATAATTTTAAATTGAATAGCTTTCTTTTTGGAGATTATAGAAAGGCTTTCTCTTAGTTTTACTGGTACTCTCTGTTGAACTTGACATCCTAATACCTGCATTGCGCGTGAAACCTTTTGGACTAATATTGCACTGCTTTAGAATCATTTTGAAAATTTTTTTGATACCACATAAATGTACATTTTATGCACAAGGAGTGTTGATACACATTCCTTCTGTGAGGATTTCCTTATTCAAGAACCCCCATTCGAATTACTTCTTCGGATTATTATTCGGTGCCTCTTCAGACTCATTACATACATTAAAATTTTCCTTCTAAATTATTCTGTATGCGAGTGTACCGGATATTAACTTTCCTTTCATTTTATCCTTGAGTAACAATTAATTCCTGATGGATTATCATCCAAGAACTTGAGTTAATTTACATTTTAATAACTTTCTTACTCTTTCTTTTTACTTTTCTTACTCTTCTCTTACTTATTTCCCCTGCTTTATTCATATTTTATATTTTTAAAAGTTTAAACAGAACTTTATTGTATATACTTTTTTTAATTTTTGAAAATTAAAAAAAAATGAAAATAAAAATACATTTTTTTTTAGTGTTTTAAAGTTTTTGAAATTCTTTACATATATTTATGAATGATTACATTTTTATGATTTGGGATAATATTCTTTTTAGCTTTTATTGTTTTTTTGGTCTCTTCTCTCCTTTATCGCCATCATATACACCTCCCATCATTTTTTCCTAATTATAATCTAAGAAAACTTTCAATTTCCAACCTGAATATTATTAAAGTCGGTGTTGTTTTTTTTACCTTTACTTTTGTATAATTCTTACTGACGAGAAGCACTTAGCTTCAAAATGCTATGGCTTAAACAGATTTTTCAACTCATTTCTCTTTCTGTAACCATTACTGGTGTAATAATGCAACAAAGTTCCTATGCAACTTAATTCATTATCTTCTTAACTTGTTCTATTGTTTACTCCTCTTAACCAGGTAGATGTTTTTACTTAGATAGGTTTGCTTTACCATTGGACATTTATTTTTCAGCTTAAGCTTATTGCAATATATATATATATATATATATATATATATATATATATATATATATATATATATATATATATATATATATAAGGTTTCCAAAAAGTCACTGAAGCGTTGAAAATATTTTTCTCTATTTAAGATATTTCACAGATAATATTTTGTGAAATTAATTATGGATGAGCATAGCAATGGACCATGTACGCAAGTTGTGAAATTGTTTTACCCAAATCAAGGGTCAATTGCTTTGACGCAAAGAGCTTATCGACGGCATTTTCATGTAAGGGATAGTCCAAGTCACAACACAATTCAAAACATTGTGCGCCGAACTGCACTTTATCTTCCGCGAGCTGGCGTACCTCGAAACGTCACCACAAATGAACATAGGGAAAAAGTGCGAGAGCGTGGACCAGCATCCTGAAACATCAATTCGACGTTGTTCCAAAAAACTCTGAATATGTTGAAGCTCACTACACAACATTCTTCACAGTTTCAAATTCTTTCGCTTGTACAACTTGAAACCTGAAGATTTCCAACAAGGATTCAATATGCAGTTCAAATGCAAGAACTTGTCCGAAATGACCCCAATTTGCTGCAAATGTTGATTATATCAGATGAAGCCCATTTTCGTTTGAATCAATTCGTTAACAAATAACATTACAGATTTTGGGGTCTGAAAATCAAAGAGCAATTCATCAAAAGCAGTTGCATTCCATAAAGTGCACTGTATGGTGTGCAGTAATGGAGGAAAAGATTATTGGACCTTGCATTTTTGAAAATCAAGACGCAAATGCTGTCACCGATACTGGAGAAAGATACCGGACTATGATTACAGACTTCCTGTGCCCATAAATTCAAAATAGGCCCGGATTATGGTTCAAACAAGATGGGGCAATGACACATACGGCGAGAGAAACCATAAAGCTTCTCAGGCAATGCTTTAGCGAAAACATTATCTCTCGCTATGGCAATGTCAAATGGTCACTATGTTCCTCAGACTTGACTGGCTCCGACTTTTTCTTGTGGGGATATCTTAAAGAAAGAGTCGATGTTAATAAACCCCAAACCCTGCTACAAGCATTGAAGGAAAACATCAGGAACGAAATAAGGGAATTAAATCGTAATCCAGAGATTCTGCAATCTGCCATGAATAATGTTTTGGAAAGAGCACACATATGCGAAGCTGAAAATGGGTAACATTTAAAAGACATTATTTTTTTTTTTAAATAAAGATTGTTTGAATTTTGCAGTTTAAAAAAATAATTCTCAATGTCTTAATCAGATTGTGTTAAAATTACAGAAAGATATAATAAAAAAATAAAGGATATATATATATATATATATATATATATATATATATATATATATATATGCAAAATCAGACGCGCGCACACACACACACACACACACACACACACACACACACACACACACACACACACACACACACACATATATATATGCAGGGAGAAGGGAAAAAGTTCGAACGTAAAACGCGATGGATCCTGTCTCTTTAAATTGAAATATTAAACAATAAAAGTACGAATATATCACATCTGAACTTCGATTAATACCTTATCTTTAACTGAATGCAAAGAACAATAATGTGGATATCACATTATGTGTGTGTGTGTGTATTTTTATGTGTAAATGTAACCTTTATTAAATTTGTATACGCGTAAATATGTCGACAATAATTTTTTTATTTCAGTCTATCCGGCTATCGATTTGTCCTGTACTACGTATCTTACTTGCCTCTTTCTTTTCCGACTTTTATCAAAGGTGTTTGTCTGTCCACGCTATCGCCCCCCCTCTCTCTCTGTATTTACCCACCGGGTTGATATGATTATCTCAGTATGTCTGTCTGTCTAATTTGCAACACATACACAGAATTATATAGATAAATACGAGAGTAAAAATGAATGGAGTGTTTACTTATATATGTATAAACACAATATTTTATTACAAATAACCTTATATAATAATTCGATTTGCCATTGGCCAAATAAGAGATACATTTGATATTCTTTTGGCCAATGGGGCAGATTTCCAGCCTCATATATTAGTCGAAATATTGTGAAGTGTAAATTATATATATATATATATATATATATATATATATATATATATATATATATATATATATATATATATATATACTTTTATATTCACCGAAATCGGTGAAATCGTCCATTTTTTTAAATCAAATCGATTGATTGCCTGTTATAGTCAGGAACCCACCACAATGCACTGAGAGGAATCTTCAAATGTCCCCTTTGCATCGACTTAGTCAACAGTACATTGTAGTGGAGGAGTCTGCTAATTTAATAAAATGATTTTTATACAATGTCTGGAATAAAACTTTAATATTCAAAAACTCAAGTATCATACTTCAACTGTGCTCTAAACAGAAACGTTTATTTTGATCGCACGTCTGCCGTATCAAAAAACATATTGATTTTATACGCAGGCCTCTTCTGCTTGTGCGGTAATAAAACTTCTTAAATGAACTTGAGATGTTTGGTTGAATAAAGTGTTAAACTTGGTCCAAATCGGATCATTCTTTCTTTAATAAAATTTTTTCGATTACCGATTTTCAATACTTATCGGAGGCATTCCGATACAAAACCTATCTAAGGACACTCACGAACATAAAGTACAGATGTGTGATATAAAAGAAAATGTCGGTTCAACTGTTTCACACTCCATATATATATATATATATATATATATATATATATATATATATATATATATATATATATATATTATACACACAAACACACATATATATATAGTACGGGATAAAGATATTTTATGACGATTCAGGTACATTGAAGCAACAAAATTTAATCTTGAAATAAACTATATAATAATAGTATTAATAACAATAGTAATAATAACCATATATATATACATGTATATATATATACGCATATATATAAGCATATATACATGCATATATATATATATATATATATATATATATATATATATATATATATATATTGATATATATATAAAATGTATATATATAATATTGAATTTTGGTAAACAAACCTACTAGAAGTCGATACAATAAATCAATATAGTTGGAATTCAATAGTTTTCATTTTTGGATATTTCTAACCTAGAAATCTATCTATATATCTATAAAAGTGAACGTGTCTGTCTGTCTGTCTGTCTGTGTGTCTGTGTGTGTGTGTCTGTCTGTGTACATTTCCCTACGCAATAACTCTATCAATTTTTAGTCTATAGACTCGAAATTTGAAATACCGGGTACTGAGATTTGGGAAAATCGATGTGACGGGTGTCAGCCAGAAATTTGGCTGTTAAGGGGTCAAATTTTAACGATTTGACCTTTAAGAACTCTACCAGACTCCTCCGACAATTTTGGGTCTGGACACTTGAAATTTTAGATATAGGTTCCTTGAACCTGGATCTAACTTAATAAAGTGATTTTAGCCCGAAACAATAAATTTTAAGGGGTCATAATAGGGGTCAAAGTTTTAAAAAATTAACCAGTTTTTTTGTTTTTTTGCTTTTTTTTGCACAGCATACACCTCCAAACACCCGAGCAACGCCGGGCACTCCTGCTAGTATATATATATATATATATATATATATATATATATATATTCATATGTAAATATATATATATATATTCATATGTAAATATATATATATATATATATTCATATGTGAATATATATATATTCATATCTGAATGCATATATAGATATATATATATATATATATATTCATATGTAAATATATATATATTCATATGTGAATATATATATATTCATATCTGAATGCATATATATATATATATTCATATGTTCCTTTTTTTCTTTTTATCTATATCTAGCAATAATATGTTATTGCACATCTATTTATGTATGGAGCCATAGAAATGATATAACATTCATTTATGTATGTCATAGTACGTAGTGACACACTTCATAAAGCAGTCAGTCTGAACCATTGTTCAAAATAGCTAAAGTTGGTTATATAGCAGCCACCATAAAGACTAGCACATGAGTGGCGACATCTAGTGAGTACAGTTAGCAACAGGCTATCATTCCCATCTCACTACCGTTGCAACTTCAGCTACAGTTGGCAATTCCGACAAACACTGCTCTGGCTGCTTGTTTGGTTTTTCGCTGCATTCCCTCTCCCTATACTTTCTCTTTCTACATTGCAGTCGGTTGTAATTGCCTCACACTCCGTCCTCTTCTTCCAAAACTTTCTTTTGCTATTTGCTTTATTTTTATTCTTTCTTCACCTCACTTCCATCTCTCTTTCGTTACCGCCAAAATCTGCGCGTTCTGTTCGATACACGCATGCGCTATTGTCTCTTTTTTCAAACGATCGTTCTCTCTTGTCGGCCATTGTTCTTCTTATTCGATTTTATTTTGTTTCACACACACACACACACACACACACATTTTAAGTTAAATATATGTATGTGTTTATATATTTGCATGCACAGGATTAACTCCTAAACTAATTAAGCGATCATTATAGATTTTGAAATCTTAAAAGAGTTGCTACGCATAAGGATACGTAATATGGGCTATATTTAGTTTAATTTACTTTTATGCAGTGGGGATAAAATAGGTGTGAAGGTACATCTTAAAATCAAATTACCTCTGATATTTGTGAAATTGTAACAATAGATATTAGACATCAATTATTAAATATTTAGGTTTTTTTTTGTGTGTATCCTAAAAAGTTTTACAGAAAACAAACTCCTGTTCAAAATGAAAAGATTTCAGATTTACATAAAATTCGAACCAATTAAGGAAGAGTCACTGAT
>NC_136517.1:46844635-46847135 GCF_053919585.1 Euprymna scolopes
ATATATATATATATATATATATATATATATAAAAGAAAAATCTTGATACTGAAAATTTATTCAAATATAAAAAAACATTATAAATCTGTAAGGAAGGTATATATATATATATATATATATATATATATATATATATATATATATATATATATACAAAATTAGGTTTATAGGAAGCAATACGATGTATGGACGGATAGACACAAACTGAAGAAACTTAAGATCTAATGATGGAACAAACTATGCTGTTTTATCATGGTTGCTCAAGTTACTTTAATTTGTGTCTATCCGTCACATCTCTGCATTGTACTACCGCATATAAACCAAAATTTCTTTTATATACACATTAAACAATGCATTAACCTATTATGTATATATATATATATATATATATATATATATATATATATATATATATATATATATAATAGTGAAATCAAAGGAGATGCAATGTTAACTTCTACAATAGTTTTCAAATTTCAAAAAAATCAAGTTTCGTCAGTTGGTAGCTTATTAAATTTCAACAGTAAATTATTAAAATATTGTTTCGTTTGCCACTAACAAGTCAACAAAATTATGTCTTTGTCGCATTTGTAGTCGCTTATTCATCAGATACATTCCTTAAAACAGTAAAAACATTATTTTGAACAACTTACATGGTTCATATAACCGACACACACCGGCAGCATTCTTCTCGTTATGAAAATTACCATTCTACTGTCTACTTTATTACCTTCATATAAAATAAAAAATGTTAATAATAAAAAAAAATTAAATAGGAAAAATTTATATATATATATATATATATATATATATATAAATTTTTTTTTTGCTATATTATGATTGGTATTAATATATACGAACTGATTTACGTTTCAAGTAAATTATATATATATATATATATATATATATATATATATATATATATATGATTGTACGTGTGTGTGTGTGTTGTCTCTAAGTCTTACCGTATTCCAGAAGAAGAATTCACCTAGTCTGGTGGAGTATCGAGCTAAATGTCAATTCTTGCAGTAACACCACCAGGAGAAAATGCAATCATTCATCGTATGAGCCAAGTTTATTGCCGTATCGAAGGGATTTTATTTAGGCTTCGAATACTATGCTGTTATAAATCTTAGATCAGAAGTTTTGCTGTTGTGTGTAGTATTCTCATGTCTATCTTGACAGACACTTGTACAGAGAAACCGTGAACACCCGATGAGTGTGCTTAATCGTAAGTATCTCACTTATGTGACATGCGGACCAGCCTATACGTACTGTTGTTATTGTTGTCGATGATGATGATGATGATGATGATGATGATGATGATGATGATGATGATGATGATGATGGACATAAACACATGGTCCCCATTCAAATATTTGGGCATGCGCAAAAGACGTATCGAATAACAGACATGGCGGGTAGTGTTTTTATTATTCAATAATGGCAAATAGATTTTCTCTCTTAATTTTTCTCACCATATATATTTTCTATTACCCACCTGTACTTGCGTGACTGGTTGACCGACAGTGCCCGGTTGTGTATTATCAATATCTTCGATCACTTTGTTAGGTTTTTTTTATAGACGACGAAGAGTGTGAAAGGAGGAGAAGGCAAAGAAAAAGAAGAGGTTTCAATTATATAGTTTTCATCTTTATTACTTATTCATTAAACCCATTTGATGATTCCACCTCTTTTGTAAAAATACTATCAATTCATCTCATAGAATAATACAAAAAAAAACAACAACAAACAAACAAAAAACAGTGCACAGAACGTTCACAGAATTAATACATTATCAATAGACAGATCAAATTCTCTTAAAGATTTCCTCCGACAGCTTCCAAGTATCTCGTGATTCCATTTAAACCATTATTTCTGAATTCATCAACTTCCATCTTGAAATGCTATACGCTATCACTTCTAAATCTGATCTGGAAAGTTTTTCTACAAAAATTTATTGCTCTATTAGCAACATAAAATTCAATTGGTTAACAGATGACGTTTCTGAAATGTGCACGAACAAGAACAGGCCAGATCTAGTAGAAATATTCAAAATGCGTCTACCATCATTAGGAATTCCAGTAATTAGTTTGAAAGTTCCTATGAAATATCAGCCAATTCTTCTTCCTCGTAAATTGCGCTTTGTGCAAATCGGCTCTCCGTTTTGGATCGTCGGTCCACAACTAGCTATAAACATAAAAGACCGTCGCCGTTTACATGATTAGTCTAATAAATAATAACATGAAACGTTGATCAACGTTATACTTTTAGACGATGATGATTATACAGAGACACACTACACAAACAAACATACATACACATACATATGCATGCACACACACACACACACACACACACACACACATATATATAAATACATATATATATATATATGCTGTTTAATTTTTAATTTTTCGTTTATATGTATATATGTACTATGTTCATCTATGTATGTGCGTACTTATATGTGTATATATTTAAAACTGACGTGGCACCT
>NC_136517.1:46854635-46882135 GCF_053919585.1 Euprymna scolopes
TCATACAATAAAGCTCAATGATAAATATATTTGCTTGCAATAAAATGTTTTGTTTACACTAACATAGTTTGGCTACATATTCAGAACATGTTTCAGTCGTAGCTTTTATATCCATCAGATCTCTTTTTGTTGGGCTTATCGTTGATTGAAACGTAAAGGTCCCGTGACTAAATTTCAAATGTCTTGTTAACATACGGTTAAACTTTCACATATTTCAATTTGCTAAATCGAGATTAAGTCAGTTTATCTGATATTTCTACTGCGTTCCTAGCTTTTAAATGTATCAGAAGATTTAAATCAGTTGGTTCGACAAAAAGGGTGGAAAACGGTCGGCGACTTGGCGATGTGTCCTTAATATAACATGCGACTTGTATCGATACTTTGGTAACCTCGGCAATAACAGAAACGCCGACAAACTGGACAGTGTGAACGGAGAACTGTAATCGATCAAAATACGTTAGCCTTATTGAGAGATTCGATTTCCAAATAATCGTCGTGGATACAAGCTGAGAGTGATTCCGCTAAATAGACCCTCTTCAATTTCCCAGATCTATCAATCGCACAGATGCAGTGAAAAACTGATTCGTGAGTCGCTCTGTCATCATCATTTTAAGGGAACACTTCGAACCTGTTCTCGGTTTGCCAAACCAGCAGATTATCACATGAAACTTTCTGAGTTTTGATATATTCTGGCTAGATTTTCTAAATCAGTCAGCAGAAACATATTATTTAGACCAGCACGACAGTAAAGTAAATACTGACCTTCACGCTTGAATAGTCAAGGGGGAAGAAATGATGTCAATCATATACAAATCATACTCACCTTTTGACAAACAAAGTGGCCTTAGTATTAATGGAAAGTAATAGCCATGTTAGAAATAAGGAGAAAACATGTATGCGCATGCGCAAACCTACTCATTTCTGTTTGGACAGGAGTTAAAACTTTAGTTTCCGGCTTGCAGCGAAAGAATACATATCCGTGTGAAAGATATTTGGAATATAAAATCCACGACCCCTGGGAACGTCTGGGTTTCTGCCATTACGTTTTCGCCTGACCACTTGTGTCAAAAATAAATACACATCCAGTTATACATCTTGGGTATAAACTATATCTCATTATTGCAGCAAGGAATACAACCTTGTTAGATCTTCTACGGAATATCTACCAAGGATATTTCTGCCTGTTATGACTTCTACAACTCTGGATTAAGAATTCACCATAAACGATGAAAATCACATATTCCTGGACTTACTCCATATACGCACTTTGTAAAAATATATATGGAATAAAAGGGATTTTCATATCGGAAACTGCTTCAGCCATTTTTGGGACTGACATTATATATCCTCCCACTTTATATGTATGTATGAAATTTTTGAAAGTGATTTTTAGATCGTAAACTGCTTCAGTCATTTCTAGGACTGACTCCATATATCCCCTTCCTACAAATATACAGAAAGCAAAGGGATTTTTTTTTTTAGATCGTAAACTATTTCGGCCATTTCCGGGACTAATTCCATATACCCCTTTCCTACAAATGTATATGAAATAAAGTGATTTTTTAGACCGTAAACTGCTTCAGCAATGTCTGCGACTGATTTTATATACCCACTTCACTCCTAAAAAAATATATATATATATGAAATATATTGATTTTAGATCGTAAACTGCTTTAGCCATTTCCGAATTTTTTTTTAAATACATACAATTCAATTTGAAATGACTGAACAACAGTTAAAGATTAGTACCTATTTTATTTTCTGATATTCTGTTTAGCTTTGTTAGAAATATAGACAATTAGTTATCATTACTTCCCGAAATGTGTTTCCCTATCATGTGCATTATATTTCTTCCTTATGAATAAATTGTATATTTTTACACAATCATTGCGTTGGTTTTGCTATTTCGTTTTCGAACTTATCGTTTATTTTCTGAATTTTAATGAATCATAAGGATAGCATATAATAACTAAATGATAAATAACATAATGATAAATAATGTAAATACTAAATAAATAATATAATACTAAATAATATAATATAACAACTTGCGCCCCTTTTGAGAGAAACGCAACTGCTTATATGATAACAACATGCACAGAAACAATGAAGTCAAATAGTCTAGCAGAGGATGAACAGTCCTACCTGTTTTTGAAGGTTACATCCATTTGTTTGCAAGTTCGCAGTAATCACGGGATTGGACATGAGGCCCGAAAGATCTGTAAAAATATCTTACCTGAAAGAAGACAAGAGAAGACGAAACAGGTGGTTAATAAAATTGACAAAGAGATATTTATGGAATAAATGTCAAACAAACAGATATGCAATATTACCAAGAAAAGAGCGGGTACATGTTTTTAGTTATTTTTTTTTACTTTCTTTCCGTCTCAAGATTGCCCTTAAAAAATGATGGTTTTTTTAGTTTTCGGGTATGCTGAAAACGAATATCGCATTTAAATTTGATGCAAACGAGTAGTTTTAAGGATATTACGCAATGTAATTATTCATGTTATCACTGGTTCCGAGTACAAAAATTGCCACCAGTGATAAAGGAATTAAAAGGCTTAATATTCAGAAAACTACATGTTTGCGCAAAATTTAAATGCGATCTTTCTTTTCAGCATATCTGAAAACCAACAAACGTCGTCATTTCAAAAGGGATTGTTAAAGTGAAAATAAAGTAAAACATTATTAATTTTTTATGTAGTGATGCATAATCGTTTATTAAGGACCGGTAATCACTCGAGGGTAAAGGTTAAAAAGATCGTCAGCTTAATGATGATCGTCGTCACGAAAAGATCGGAAACGATAGTTGAACTGGATAGAATATTACTTAAAATAACTTAAGTATTTGCTTACATTAGACTTGAAGCAAGCCATGCCGTAGTTAGTTGGGAAGCAGACTCGTTGTATCTTGTTCCACAGTGGGATGTTCTAAAGAAACAAACGTTGCTTATGGAAATTTGGTTTGATTTTTAGTATACACACTACGTTCTTTGTTGTAGTTGTAGCCAGGCGAGTTCCTGCTGTGTTTTTCAAAGAAAACGGGCACTGGAGCTCAGCCGACCACCTGCATAACAATACAGCAGAGAGAGTGTAACACTATATCTTTTGTCTATGTAATATGCGCATATATCCATGTATGCAACGAGTAAATAATAAGATGCTGACAGTCGGATACATATATTTTTACAAGGTAATCACCACTTATCCAGGCCCGAAGGCCACTCAAGGCTAAGAATGTGAGGTGGTAGTGTAGTAATCGTTAATGGTGAGAAATGAGGTAGAATTTGGTTATTTAACAGGACGGCGCAACAAGAACTTGTTTACATTAGACTTGAAAGCAACCATATTGTATAATAACACAGGCGGGCAATTCTAGAAAAGAAACTTTGTTCATGGAATTTGCGTTTAGATTTAGGTACAGGTAGAGAGTGGGGAAATTGTTGATAGTGGTTGTAGCTAGTTGAGTGAGTTTGTGAAAGTTTGGCAAGGGGGCGTATATTAGAGCTCAGACGAATATGAAAATAACGATAGGGCAAAGATAGACCCGCAACGTTTCTTCTATGAGAAAGAGATTGTAGGAAAAGAAAAAAAAAAGGTATCACCTATGAGGTTTCGAAGCCGGTTTTGAACTTTATCAAGGCAACTCCTACCCAGATGTAGCAACAGTACTTCATTTTAGAATTACCTGGCTCTTATACAGGAAGAGGATTGCATTGGCAGTGAGATATCTACTTGAGTAGTAGAATGATCAAACCATTTTCCCGGCTATCTCGCCAACAGATTTGATGTATGTGTTCCATTTAAGATGAAGAATGAAGGTCAGTCCTAGAAGCTTGCCAAGACACAGTGTTCCTCCAAGACTAGAACCATTCATTTCAAGTGGAGCCAGTGATTTTAGATAGATTTAAATTAACCAGCCACCTTTTTCCCCTTTGTATCACGCGCTGAAGATCAGAAGAGAGAGAGAGAGAACCAGAAAGATCTTGGTCATTGCTTGCCTTTGAAGTGTTGCCATCGATGCATATCTTTTTAATTAGATGATTTAAATACATTAATTAATAATTAAATCATAGTTTTAAAAAGTGCACAAATATACAAGAGCCAAATACGCTCCTATATGGATTTCCACTGCCACATCTGGAGAGATGTCTAGCAGGGAACTCTTCGTTGCTTTGACGGAATTACGAATCGACTTGGGAATCTAACGATCCCATACAGCCTCTTTCTCAGAGAAGAGACGTTGCCAGTCTCTTTCTGCTCAATTATTATTTCAATGGGAAGTGGTCGACTGAGCTCAAATTTATAGTTCTTCTTTGTAAGACATTCTTAGCAAGAACTCATCGCTTTTCCACAATAAAGAAAGACTTTCCTTTCTATCTCAGTATGTTCAACGTCAAGCGAAATGTCTGCGAACAAAGCTTCCCGTCTGCGAAACACATTGCCATAAAACTGCCTCTCTACAGATTACAACTTCGTCTACTTTAAAGCCAATGTCAACAAATTCATATCCAAAGTATCTCAACAAATATTTGGTCTTTATTCTGACAATCATTTCAGCTCATAAACCTTGTCCTTGAGTGCCATTTAACCTTTTGTAAAAGAAAAAAGAAAAAGAAAATCAAGCGGGTTTACTGACATAAACGTGCGATGTCGTAGCAGATGTTTGTATTAATAACGACCCCAAGTTTTCGTTTCATAAATTCATTATGTATGTACGTAGTCGAGATGAAATCTAACACACATAAACGCATGCGTGGCTGTATCATACTTGTATAAATATTTGTAATCATAAATACGTAATCTGTTTTATTTTCCAGGTATGTTTGCTTGATTTTTTGGGGTTTTTTTTCAGAAGCGATTTCATTTATGAACACCGTAACGTACATGATGTAGAAGGGATACAGATGAAGATAATTTACGCTATACGACGCGTGTTACTGACAAAAACGGGTAATAAATTCACTCTCGCGCAACGACGAGTAGGTACAGCTGTTTAGCTTATCTTCAAAAGAGGTGTATGTTGAGCATTAAAAAAAAGCGGTCAATTTTTTAAAATTTGACCCTATTATGATCCCTTAACATTTATTGTTTTGGGCTCAAATCCAGTTATTAAGTTAGATCCATGTCCAAGGAACCTATATTTAAAATTTCAAGTGTTTATATCCAAAATTGCCGGAGGAGTTTGGTAGAGTTCTCAAAGGTCAAATCGTTGAACTTTGACCCCTTAACAGCCAAATTTCTGGCCGAAAACTGATCACATCGATTTTCCCAAATCTCAGTACCCTGTATATCAAATTTCGAGTCTGTAGACTTAAAATTGACAAGAGCTATTGCGTAGGGAAATGTACACAGACACACACACATATACACAGACACACACACACATACACGTTCGCTTTTATAGATATACTAGCATGGCTGCCCGGCGTTGCCCGAGTGTTTGGAGGTGTATGCTGAGCAAAAAAACAAAAAAACAAAAAATAAGGTCAATTTTTTAAACTTTGACCCCTATTATGACCTCTTAACATTTATTTTTCTGGGCTCAAATCAAGTTATTAAGTTTTATTCATGACCAAGAAACCTATATCTAATATTTAAATTGTTAATATCCAAAATTGTCGGAGGCGTTTGGTAGAGTTCTCAAAGGTCAAATCGTTGAACTCTGACATTTTAACAGCCAAACTTCTGACCGAAAACTGATCCCAAAGATTTCCCCAAATCTCAGTACCCTGTATATCAAATTTCGAGTCTGTAGACTAAAAATTGACAGAGCTATTGCGTAGGGAAATGTACACAGACACACACACACAGACTGACAGACATACAGACACACAGACATGTTCACTTATATAGATAGAAATATTTTATTGAGTTGGAATTCAAATTATTTTTTTCAATCAAAGTCACTTCTTTCGGGAATATTCTTTATCGGATACGTTGATTTATATGTTTAATAATAATAATAATAATAATAATAATAATAATAATAATAATAATAAATAGAAGAAGAAGAAGACGACGACGAAGAAAAATTTTCGACAGGGGCCCAAAACATTGATTCCTTCACCCTTAACTCGGCCATTTGTACAAGGAGGGGTCGATTTTTTTTTTTTTGCCAACATTTTAGCAAGTCATCGTCACTGTTTGATTGACTTCGGTTAATTTGAACACTTTTGAGTTCCGGTCGTGTCATGGAGACATCGGCTAAGACGTCAGATTGTTTTTCACTTCCTTTTCCGCATTCGCAACACGAGTTCGCGCCTGCTTGCATACTACCACGTTTTTTTTTTCTCAACATACACCTCCAAACACCCGGGTAACG
Source organism: Euprymna scolopes (assembly GCF_053919585.1). Classification (NCBI taxonomy): domain Eukaryota; kingdom Metazoa; phylum Mollusca; class Cephalopoda; order Sepiida; family Sepiolidae; genus Euprymna; species Euprymna scolopes. The sequence continues at coordinate 46,860,964 of NC_136517.1, forward strand.
CCGGGCAGCGAGGCTAGTGTATATATATATATATATATATATATATATATATATATATATATATATATATATGTATATACTAGCAAAGATATCCCACGCTTCTGTACAGCAAAGTCTTGACCTTAACCTTTGACTTTGACTTTGAAAAATAGTGTGCACCATCTCTAGGTTGGATACCATCATCATTTCAGATTTGGTCATAAATTCTCTCTCTCTCTCTCTCTCTCTCTCTCTCTCTCTCGGTATATATATATATATATATATATATATATATATATATATATATATATATATATATATATACTAGCGGTTCAGACCGGCTTTGATCGGGCCCTATGTACTGTTCATAACTTTATATGCATATGTTATTAAAACGTTTGACTCATGTCAATGGAAACCCACATCTAAAATTTCAAGTATTGAAAACTAAAATTGGTGGAGTAGTTTATTAGAGTCTGCGAAGGCTAACTCTTTCAACTTTGACCTATGGGTAGCCAAATTTTCGTCCAAAAACTGATTAAAAAGCTTGCTGCATGTATAAATGCTCTTTATATAAAATTTTAAGTGTTTAGACCCAAAATTTGCCGAATAGTTTGCTAGAGACCGCAAAGGTCAAATCCTTTTTAAATAACCCCTTGGCAGCCATATTTTCGGCCAAAAATCAATTAAAAAGCTTACACTTTATGTAAAATTTAAAATGTTTAGACCCAAAATTAGCTGAGTAATTTGGTAGAAACCACAGAGTTCAAATTTGTAAAAACTTTGATCCCAAGTTTGACTCCTTATCATTGATTGCTTGGGCTAAAATCGAATTAAAAAGTTTGATTCATATCCAAGTAACCTGCGTTAAAAATTTCAAGTGTTTAGACTCAAAATTGGCAGAAGAGATTTGTAGAGTTTTCAAAGGTCAAATCGTTGAACTTTGACCCCTTGACAGTCAAATTTCTGACTTAAAACCGATTAAAGAGATTTTTCCAAATCTCAGTAACCCTTATGCCAAATCTCGAGTCTGTAGACTGAAAATTGACAGAGTAGTTTGTTAGGGAAATATACACACACAGACACACACAGAATTTCGCCTTTATAGATATATGCATATATATATATATATATATATATATATATATATATATTATAAAACTCATATTGTCTTGCTTGGGCGCTGAAACTGTCCATCCGCTTCCAGTTAACGGCTTCCGGTTTACGACTTTCAATTTCTATAAAAACAAAGCCATAAAAGCTTTTCTTTTCGAATCGACAATTTACGGGATCTTTCTTATTTTATTCGTTTTAAAATAAATTATATATTTTATTTTTGTACACTCCTAAAACCGGAAACAATTTTTTTAAAAATTGGTCTGCATTAACAATAAATAAAATTATTCTGTTTCCATTTTTTCATTTAAAATAATAAAATACACATGAATTTGCTGGTTAATGTTGAAACTAAAATACTAAGTAAATTATATATTCATGTATTACATAGAATAGAATAGAATAAATAAAAAATAAAATCATATTTTCTTGCATCTCCACGAGGGCAAGGATCGTATTGTGCGATTACAGGTGTGTTAATTTTTTTAATATATTCTGTAATTGACGGCTTAAAGACGTTACAATTACTTGTAAACAAATATATATATATATATATATATATATATATATATATATATATATATATATATATATATATTTGTTTACAAGTAATTGTAACGTCTTTAAGCCGTCAATTACAGTCAATTAAGGTGAAAGTTCAGGGGATTGAACAAAACTATTCAAATAATCTCTCGATAGTTCTCCAAACCAAAAATACAGTATTACTTAAATCGTTACTTTTTTTATGTAAAACCAAATTATACAACGGTGTCCGTTTCATTTCAAAATCTGTACTAGGAGTCAAATTTATGTTTTATTAAAATATGCAAAATGAACCTTTTTTTTTTTTAGAGAGTACACTATAAAATACAATGAGTGAACCGGAAGTTGGTGACAGCTGGGAGTAGAAACGCGTTAATTACTTAACAACAAATTACGATAAAATAATCGTTTAAAAAATATGTTTTTAATTATCGATTTACGTGAATTAAAAAAAAAAAAAATTTTTTTACTAGATATTTGTGCGTGATTAAAGACTAGTTTTTCTTTCCTCCAATTTATTAAAAGTTGTCTCCTTACATTTTTATTGACGATTTTTCCATTATTAGAGCTTGGCATACGCCAGTATTTTATATCAGTTGCCGGTCGCGCACAAGCCAAACTTACGGAAATCCGGATCGGTAAATGCATAAGTTTCTATCATTGTCTAAATAGTGTGTGTGTGTGTTTTTTTTAAACAATAAATACTTGCAGCTATTAGGTCACATTTTTAAAGTATATCAAATCAATTTTTTTAACACATTTAAAATGTTAATTTCTTCGTAAGCTGTTAAACAACATTAAAAAAGAATTCAAATTAAAAACTTGTCTATGGGAATTTTTTTTTTTAAGATTTGTTTTGAAAAGGTCTAATTTTCCCCCGATATTTTAAGGCTGGTAACACACACACACACACACACACACACACACACACACACACACACACACACACACACACACACACAAAACTATGTCGGAACTGTATAATGCATACTCCCTCCTTGTATTTTCTTCTTTTTGTCTTTTTACAATTTTTTGCAACGGATCACACACTCATATATAAAGGTTTTTTTTCATTTAATCATATTTTTCATTTACTCATATATAAAGGTTTTTTTTTTTCATTTAATCTAAAGGCGATGATGTTAAAACCTTCATTATCCAATGTATTCCGTATTGTTTTCACGGGTCACCATGTATGTTTTCGCACACGCGTGCATTCAATCTTTGCGCATTTATACATTAATTCTGTATCGTCACATGCACTTTTATTCATGAATTCTGTGTACTCACTATTCCATAGCAAGCTATAACATACTGACCCAACAGGTCACGAATAGTCTAGTATATATATATATATATATATATATATATATATATATATATATATATATTATATATATATATATACATTACATATACATATCGCCGTGCACTTTAACGTGATTTATAAGACTTGCCCTGGATAACAGGACCCGGTTACACACCTTACAAATCCATAGATCACCATGATTGGGTGACAAGGTTTGATGCTACTTCATGCTCTCTTGAGATTCGCTCGGTCTATCTTGGTTGCCTCAACGTGTTTTGCGCCCCTGTATATCAGTGCCTTCTACTGCTTGCGATTAGATGCTAGGGACTCCCAACTGTCATCAGGGACATTAAAGCTCACCAAACTCTCCTTAATGCTATCCCGAAAACGTTTTTTTTGGGTTTGTACCGGGGTCTTTTGCCAAGGAGGAGCTCACCATAAAACAGCTGTTTTGGGAGTCGATAGTCATCAAGCAGGACAAGATGACCTGCTTAACGCAACTAGTTCTTTATAACAGTGGTAGCAATGCTGGTTGGTTTTGCCTTATTCAATACACATGTATCAGGGATGAAAATGTCCCATACATCGTAAGACGTTCTTATTTTATACTAGCAGGCCGCCTGGCATTGCTCGGACATTAAATACGCTTAAATATGATATTTTGATTAATGCAGATTTCCTATTTATTATTACATTATATTGGATCCAATATATAGTAATGATTTAAAAGTAAAAAAAAAATAATAATAATAACTCGTGCACCACCACCGAGAATCGAAACCAAAATGTTTAGCTTACAATTTACTTTTTTCTGTGATGTTAATGCCTGAGCTATGAAGACATGTTTTATGCAGGCTAAAATTTAACATAAACCAATAGCTATTACGTTATGCATGCATATTCGTAATGCCGCCATTCGACTTTCACCTGGCAAATTTCATTTTTTTAATTTTCATACTTTTGCACCAATTTCCCCGACTAAAACCTAAATATAAAGTTCCGCATGGGTTCGAATGCCCTATATGTAAAGTTTCATGTCTGTAGACAAAAAATTGACAGAGGAGTTTGGTAGGCAAATTTTCTAAAATATATATATATGCATACATAAATATATATAGAAAGAGGTTTGTGTTTACTATTACCTTTTTACACAAATATTATGCAAGTATAAATCACGTAGAATATCTGCATGAATATAATTACACGTAATAGTTTACTAAAGATGATCATCCCATAAGAAAACCGAAAAAAAGTAATAGGGAATTAGTTAAAATAAGTGTCTAAAAGAATATTAGCTAGATCTTTTGCAAATGAATGCAATTGCACGACCCATTTATAACAATGGGGTGTTTTCTTTTTAAATAAATAGAAAGAAGGGTTTTAATATGAATATCAATACATAAAAACAAATTTTTATTAGTATAGATTTTGTCTTTATTTTTGCAGAAATATTATACACATGCTCGATTATTAATACCGATAATCATAGAGCTTATTACACACAATCACAACTACTCTTCCGATCTTTTTGGCTCTTTTTTTTAATCATTCCCATATTCCTTTTATTTTCTTTTAAAGTTCATGAGTTCCTATTCTTCTGATGAGTCAGGGCAGAATAGATTAAAAAAATAGACATAATAATTACATGAACGATTCTGTGATACAGAACAGGTGCTGTCAAAAATTACATACTAAAATAAAAAACGGTAAAGTGAACAACATCTTGAAATTTGGAATATAGACATTTGTCATTTATATATATATATATATATATATATATATATATATATATATATATATATATATATATATATATATATATATATATGTGTGTGTGTGTGTGTGTTTGTGTGTGTGTGTGTATTCCTATCAGTTTGTTTGTTTGTTTGCTTGTTTGTTCATTCGCAATGATTTCATAAATGCCATATCATTTTGTATATATAAAAATATGCTATGACATGACGTAATAGAAGCTGACCTCATAGAAATGGCATCATGTATGGGGGTAGCAAAAATAAAAGTCGGACAACTTACTAGCATATATTTATATATATATTTGTGTGTGTGTGTGTGTGTGTGTGTGTGTGTGTGTGTGTAGGTAAATAATACAGTCCCCAAAGTACATGTGAGAAACTTTAGTATATAATTTGAACTTTCGGCTAACTTTGAGTTTTCTTCCATATGAATGGTAAAAGATATGCCCATAGTCCTATCATGAACATCACCTGTGTTATTGTTGTGGTGGCACACATTCATTTGCATATGTGGATAGTAATTGCACATAAATAGGAAGACTCAGTTAGTCTGGGTGTGTGTTCACCAGAAGCCACCGAAGGCCGCCGAGAGCAGATATGTTCTCCAGCAAAGACTCTCTTATTTGACACCATTATGTAAATATCCTGTAAATATACCTTTTCCGAATACACTTCTTATTTGATCTACTTTGTTTGTTGAGTCGTCATTTGTATTGCTTGCTACGTCACTTGTTTCAACCTGCAAACTTAACAGTTATAATCACAATTTCGTTGTTATAATCACAAAGTTATGATCGATGTAACCACAGAACTTCTTCAGGCGCCTTTTTTCGAACCTGAGCATATCATAATCGAACCTTAGAATCTTTATGTCGAACCGAACTCTCGATTTAACTCCCAGAGTTAAATTGTTTGGATATGTTGGACTATTAAATTGCCGAGTTCTAAAAAGATGCACCTGAAGAAAATCGGAAGTTAAATCGGCCGAAACGATGTGAAAATAACAACCATGATAAGAAGAGCAATCCGAAAGAATCAAAATAACGTCATGAAAACCTTCGTGAAATTTGAGATATCTCATTTTTTAAATGAAATTTTAACAATCGGTATTAGATATCAATTAATAAATATTCCCCAAATTTCAGTTTCTTTGGAATAATTGAAGGGATTTTAGAGGGCATGATATGAACACAATCTTCCATTTTGGATTTGCAATAAATTTGATTCATACTGATTCAATATCAATTAAAACAAGATTCCGTGAATTCAACTTCTTTTTAAGTTTAAAAGTTTGAACATTGTTCAGAATCAAAATCATTCAATAGATTTTGATCAAAATTGATCTAAGTATTCTAGACATAAGGTTTAGTGTCATTATATTTTGATTTTAATCTTTGTAAGGAGACATAAAAGTGGTGCACAAGTAGTTAATTTTACATGCCATAGCACGTGTATTCTTCTAGTACACACGCATACACACATATGTATATGCATATGTATATGATTGAACACGATAGAGATTTGTTCGGCCATATTCTTCTCAAGCGCTTTCTATCTGTGCATCCGATTATCATCAGGGGCGATCGTTGTTGTTTTCGTTTTCTTTTTCTTCGAGGCTTGGTGTACTTATAATTTTTTTTTAAATTTTAACTGTTGGGCGCCATTTTATATAACTTGCTTACTGAAATTAAAAAGACCGCTCGGCAAATTGAATAGTTATCCATAAAGATTGGAAAAAAGAATAACCCTGTTGTGTTGAATCAGATGTGTTTGTATAATGACTTGCTGCCAAAATATACAAATATGTATGTGCGTGTATATATATATATATATATATATATATATATATATATATATATATATATATATATTAGTTATTCACAGACAGACTGTTTTGCTGTATCACAGTTTTTGAATGGGGCTAGACTCATCCAAGTAAAGGTCGAAATTTAAACCCATCTAGGCGCTGTTGATAAATGATATCTACAATGTTTGTTTTTTAATAAAACATTGACCGCTATTTGACAGTTCTCTATCTGTCTGTCTTTCTGTCTCTGTCTATCTATCTATATAGATATGTGTGTGTGTGTGTGTGTTTGTGCGTGCATATATATTAGGCACTTACCCTAAGGCGGGTTTAACCAGCTTCTTTCGAAAGAGGAAGTTTCATGGAAGTATGAATTTCACAAACGATCCCTAGATGCATATACATCCCCATTAGGGAAGATGACGACATTAGATTTTTTTCAGGTGTCGACGTCCCCTACATACAGCGCCTGGTATTCTCAAATTAGTCACCCATTTGGTATTGACCAGGCTCAACGTTGCTTAACTTTGATGATCTAACGGGAACCAGTGCGTCAAGATGATTATACTGTATAGCAGATAACTCTACAATAATCCAAATTTACGAGATCAGATTATAATGCCAACGATTTCACGTTAATTGCTTAACATCGTTTTAAAATGATTTTCTTTGCATACAAAAAACTACTTGATCAATTTATGTTTGGGATATATCATTTTCGTTCTCTGACAGGTGCGTACATCGTAGAGATTCTTTCTCTCTCCATATATTTTTTAAAAAAACATTTATTTAAGTTTTTTGTAAAAATATTTAATAGCTTCATATCTTTTTTTTTAATTTAATGAAACGTTCAGACGATATATTAATTAATTCAATTAGACTTCACAAAAAGGAAAGGTACGCAAGAACTGTTTTAAATATTATTATATACTCTGCGTATTTTGTCCTTAAAAGAAGATTATACTCGAATGTATTTATGGGATTTAATTTTAAACTTTCCTTAAGACGTCCGGCCTTTCTAAATTCCCAAACCGATTTTTTCTTAAATTATCTTTCTAAAAATATGAATATTTCTTTTATTACAGTAAATAATTAAAGATAAAAAAGACAAAAAAGAAAAAGAAAAGAAAAATGAATAAATAAAATAAAAAAAGAAGAGAATAAAAAAATAAAAATAAATTAACAAGACTCCTAGGAAACGCCTAGTGGATACATCTGGTAAAGAATACACGGGACATAAGTTAGCAAAGAAAAACAAAACAAATAAGGACAGAAAAAAAAAGATAGAAAGAGAAAAAGAAAGAAAAAAGAATGAAATACAGGAAGAAACACGTTAGTGTGGGCGGAAGAAATTATTCCTTATGTAACACGTTCGAACTAAAATCAAGGATGAAAAAGGAAGAAAAGAGGAAAAAATTAGCGAAGAAAAGAATAGAAAAACTCAGAAGGAGAAGAAGAAAAAAAAATAGAAAGAATGTGGGGTGGTAGAGGGCGTGGAGAACTAGCTGTTTTCTTTGTGAAACTTTCGACCTCAATATAATAAACACAATTAAAGGTTGATTAGATTTAAAGAAATATTCAGGTTACTTCCGGTTTTAATTAATTGACATCACAGTTGAGAGTTTAGAGAGGAAGGTGGGTGAGGGTTAGGCATGATTTTTGGGGGGTGGGGTGGAGAGGGAGCGGAAAACGCAAAATGTAAGATGATGGTGTTTTTGTTCTTTTTTTCCTATCAAATCTTTCTTAAACTTCATATATTTCGGCTTCTCGTAAAATCGGTTCTCTCTATCGCTCTGAACACTTTCTCACACCTGACACTATTCTCTATCGCTACAAATCTATCATTAAATCATGTATTGGATATTGTTGTCGTATTTGGGCGGGTGAATCTCTGTTCCATTTGAAAGTTCTTGATAAAGTGCAGAAACGTATTTGCAATTTGATTTGCCCCACCCTTTCTTCTTCATTGCGACTTCTCTCCCTCAGACGTAATGTTGCTAGCCTCGGTCTTCTTCTTCCTTTGTTTCAGCTTGTTAGACTTTTTGGTCTAGTGGTCTTTATCAATATGCTGTTTTAATACCTCGTTGTAATACAGCTTCTTATCTCAGTAGCTTATTTCTAAGGAATGCAAGGTTGTGGAACTCTCTTCCTGCTCACTGTTTTCCTCCTAACTTATTCTTTGGTCTTTACAATACTAAGGTCGAAAGCTATCTTCATTCTTTGCGATAATCATCTTTCGTTTTTGTTAGCTCCTACATCAAGTGGCTTCATGCCTTGTCTTAAGCGATTTCCATAAACAATGATGAATAATAGAAAAGCAAGTTGAAGAACAAGAAGATGAATGCCAAGAAAAAGAAAAATAAGGCAAAAGAAGAAAGGGAAGTAAAGGAAAAGAAGGCGAAGAAAAAGAGATAAAAAAACAGGAATAATACAGCGCAAAGAAGAATAAGGCGAAGAAATTGAGAAAGCCAAAAGGCGAAGAGTAACAAGACGAATCAGAAGAAGAATAAGGCGAACAAGAATAGTAATGAGATTGAGATTTAAATGCAAAAGTATAATGCAAATTAGAAGATAAGGAGACCCCCCCCAAAAAAAAACCCCAAAGGATATAAAAAATAATAGGAATAAGAATAAAAGAAATAAGGCGAAAAAAGAAGACGAATAATGCGGAAGCACAGAATGAAGGAGAATAATGCAAAAACAAAAGGAATAAGGCGAAAACTAAGAATCAAATAAAGAAGAAGAATAGTAATGAGTTGAAGTAAAAAGGAAAAATGTGAAAAAAGAAGTAGGAAAAAAGTATAGTAGTAGTAGTAGTAATAGTAGTAGTAGTAGTAGTAGTAGAAAAAGAAGGAGAAATCAAAGAAGAATAAGAAGAAAACGAAGAAGTAAGTGAAAGAGGAGGAACAGACAAAGACACAAAAGATTGAAAGTGGGAAGAAAAACGAAAATAGAAGAAGCGAAGTAGAAAAAAAAAGAAAATAATAAAAATTGAAAAGAAAGGGGACAAAACGAAAGTAATAAAAAAACTATTAAAGGTGGAATAAAAAAGGACCAAGTTGAAAGGAAGAAATATTAGGGGAGAAAATCAATAGTAAAAAAAGAAAGAAAGAAAGAAATAGAAAAGAAAGAATACAAAAGAAAAGAAAAAAGAAAAAACGTAGAAAAATGAAAAGCAAATATAAAAAGACAAACCCTAGAAAAGGAATTGAAAAAATAAATTGAAAAAAGAAAGTAAAAATAAGAAAGAAGGGAGAAGAAAAAGGTTTGAAAAAGAAGAGAAAAGTTAAAAAGAAAATTAAAAAAGGAAAGAAAAAGAAATGTACGAAAGATATTAAAACGAAAAGATTGAAGAAATAAAGAAAAAGAAAATATGAATATGAAGAAGAAAAAGAAGAAAAAAGGAAAAAAATGAATTAAAATAGAGGAAAAGAAGATAGTAAAAAAAGAAAGCGTAGAAGAAAATGAAAAAAAGCAAATAAATACAAAACAAGGAAAAAAAAAGAAAACAGAAAGAAAAAAACCAAGCAATTAAGAATGAAAAAAAAGAAGGAAAAAGGAAGGAATCAAGAAAATGGAAAATGAAGAAAAAGAGAAGAAAAAAGTAAGGAAATAAAGAATGAACAAAAAGAAAGAAAAGGAAAAGAAAGGAAGAAAGAAAGAAAAAAGGAAAGTGAAGGAAAAATCAAAGAAGCAACAAATGAAAAAGAAAGATCAGAAAATGAAAAAAAGAAGAAAAATAAGAAAAAATTGGACAATGAAAAAATTAGATGAATTGTTGGTTTGAGTCTATCAATGCGGATTACCGATACTTTTTCTCTCCCCTTCTACTATTATCATCGACCCGCCCATCTATCCCCTCCCCCAACTCCGAAGTCCATATAATCATGGTTACCCAACGCCACTCTCTCACTCTCATTATACATCCCTGGAACCACCCAACTACCTAAGCATCGACCTGGCCAGTAATTTTAATCTCTATTGATTCTGCTGTGTACGTGGTTGAGGTGGGGATTGGTAGCACGGGTCGTGGTGATGGTGATGGTGGTGGTGGTGGTTGTGGTGGTGGTGGCTAGCCTAGCCACTCATACCCCCCTTCCCCATCCTCACTCGATTTATGCGCACCATCACGTGTCATCGTCGATTGATTCGATGTTGATTGGTGTTATCGATTACGACGGACGGAGACGAGTGGTAAGTTTATGGCCCGAGGAGAGGGGTGAGGTCGCTAGGCAAAGCTGGGCGAATGAGCAGACGGACTAAGAAGCTGGTAGATGAATTTGAATTTAAGATAAAACGACGGGGGATACAATTAAAAATAAAGCTCTATGCAAATATCAATTACAATTGAATTTCGAAGACGGTTTTGTAGCCTGTCAAGGCAGGACATGTTACGCTTAGGAACTCCTCCCTAGATGCGGCAACAGTACTCCATGTTAAGATGAATTTGACTTTTGCACAGATAGAAAATTGCGTCAGGAGTGAGATACTTTCTGGAGCGCTAGAATGATCCCCGTATTTTTCCAGTGATTTTGTCAACTTATCTGATGCAAGTCTTCTATTTTATATTAGGAGTGAAGCTCTGCCGTTGAGATGTATAAACTAATATATAATGCTAAGATTATATGTGACAGGTGATGTTAGAAAAGAGGAAAGAAAGGAGTAAAAGCATTGACTCTGCTGAGTCGTTGGAGTCTATCTAAATCACATAAAGAACCTATGTGTACTATGTACTTCAAAACAGAGAATGACAGACGAAGTAAGGCACCATTGGTCCACGCATGGAGTATGGTTGCCACATATGGCCTCATGCATCAACCACCAATCTTTCTTTATTAAACAGGACCCCCTCAAAGACCAATAGGTCCTGCACCGTCAACCAATATCCAACTTCTGTTCAATCGACGCAATGTTGTATCCCTCTGCCTATTTTACAAGTACTTTCATGAAAGGTGACCTTTGAAGTTGTACCACTAGTATCCCCTCAATCTAAACACCGTGACAAGCAGCAAAATTCCACCCTTCTCTGTAGATTTTGGATTGACTACTCATCCCTGTTTGCTGCTTCTCTGACTATACTAACATGCAGAAAATTTAATTAGTTACTAATTTTTAGTATCCCCTTGCGTCTTAGTTGCATTGTACATTATTTGAGGATGAATATGTGTAAAAAAAGAGACATCTTTAAAATGAATGCTCTGAGAGTCGGCGCTAATTGAAATAAAAGCTAAGGTAAAGTGATGCAGCTGAATGTAAAAAATATCCTCCCAGTGAAAAATCTCATTTAGAAATACGGCGCTAAAACTAAGGGAACTCACGTGATCTACCGAGGAAAATGGCAGTAAAAGTCGAACATATCAAAGAAATTGTGAACGAGGACAAAATATGATCTCTAATGAATGAAGTATGGAAAACAGATACTATTGCAGACTTGAACGATGCCATTTGTGCAGGAGTCCAACCTTGTCACTACGAAACTAAAATAGGAACAAAAACTTGAAAAATGAATGGATCATTTAAATTCGGATGGGAAACGAAACTGGACACTCAAATCAATAAACTAAAAAAATAATAAAGCTTTAAATAAGGATTAAAGAGGGAAGGTGAAATGGTTAAGTGGTTAACGACACGGACTGACGACCTGGGTGTGCCAAGTTCGAAATTCAGTTCGTTCCATAAAATCATTTTCATTTATGATGTTGGCAACTTTCACGTGGTCATTCCCATAAGCAATCGATGTCTTTCTAGAAATAATTCTGATTATAAAAAAAATCGTGAAGAAACAAGACGAACAATAGAATCATATAATTCATACGAAATGAATGGGTGAAGGATTAAGACACCAGAAACCAACGTGATAGGAAAATACAGCCGACAAAGAAGAAAGCTAAGCAGGAAACATGAAGAACTAAAACAAAAGACACCGGCAAAAGAAGGAAGACTGAGAATATACACATACAAATCTGAACACTAAAAACAAAACGGGATTTATTGAAAGCAATAAAAAAGAGAAACTATGCTAGCGAATGCACTGAATATTCAGGCAAACTGTACAAACATAAACTGAAGATAGCATTAGCGAATAAAAAAACAAAACAAAAAAGACAAATTCTCTGTGACATGGAAATACAAACAGACGAATTTACGCAAACAACGAAAACCGAGCGTGATCATAGTCAACAAGAAGAAAAAAAACTTATAAATAGTAGATTTCAGTGTTTCAGCAGATCACAGAAATAATGGAGACGTTAATCAGTGAGTGGGAAATTACAATAAATCTGATTAACTAGTTAAACTGGACACCACGTGTATATGCGAAAAGACCCGGTAACATGAATTCTATTCATTTTAGCCTGACGATTCCCTACGAAAGTAAAATGCGAAATACAATATATATATATATATATATATATATATATATATATATATATATATATATATATATATATATATATATATATAGTTATTTGCACAGTAAAACCACGTCGCAGCTTACAAGAGCCATGATAGGCAACAAACCGGAAGTCCAAGACTCGAGTTTCACCTTCATTTGGGCTCATCAGTTAGACACATCCAAATTCCGGGATTTGAAACCCGAGCCGCCTGCATGCGATTTTCGAATCCCGCGTTTGGATGTGTCTAACTGATGAGCCCAAATGAAAGCGAAACTCGTGTCTTGGACTTCTGGTTTGTTGGATGTCATGACCTTTCTGAGCTGTGACGTGGGTTCACTCTGGAAACAATTTTATGATCTATCACATTATATATATATATATATATATCTGTGGAAATATGTTTTTTATTGTATTTCACCTTTTATTCATACCAATCCTTAATTTATGAAAACCAATGTAATTAAAGAGAATATAACAAATAGGTGTAAAAAGGCTATATTCCAGATTCCATGATGTTGACCATCTTACAATTTATTCCTTTAAGTACGTTGGCACACACACACACACACACACACACACACACACACACACACACACACACACACACACACACAATTTCATTTAAAAATTTGCTTTCTCCGCCGTATCAAGTTTTTTCAGGTAGAAACACACCTAAATAAACAATAAATAAAATATTTGCATATTAACGTGGTTTCAAAGCAGTTTTTTTAATTTATTTATTAATGATTATTCTAAGAGCTATTTATTAATTCTTTTAACATTAGAGCGACCACGCTTCCTAAAACCTCAGAGTTCTTTTCAACGCATGCGAAAACAACAGCACACAGCCTTAATACAATAACACGAGGACACGGGCATATGAAGAAGAAGAAAAAAAATTGATTATGAATATTTTGCTATCCGACATTTTAAGTTAAAATGAATTAATGATTTTTTTAAAATAAAATATTTGCATCTTAACGCTGTCTTAAAAACAATTTGTTTATTCAAGGTTTTTAATTTTATTAATAGTTTTTCTAACAGCTGTTTGCCAATTCTCATAAAAATAAAGACCCTTTTTAAATAATAATAATAAAGATAATAATAATAATAATAATAATAGCAGTAGTAATAATAATGATAGTAGTAGTACTACTACTAATAGTAGTAGTGGTAATAATAATAATAATAGTAGTAGTAATAATAATAATAGTAATATTAGTAGTAATAATAACAATAGTAGTAGTAATAATACTAGTAGCAGCAGCAGTAGTAGTAGTAGTAGTAGTAATAATAATAATAATAATAATAATAATAATAATAATAATAATAATAAATTAAACACCCTCCTCAATCAGTATTTATTTACTTCCTTCAAAGTATAATGTTGCACAAGACAGGGAAACAGGAGGAGAAAACAAAACCAGCGTCCGATTAGAGAGCTAAGTTGGTTTCTAAAACTAGTCTGACCACCACATCAGCACCTCGTACAGTCAGCGATTAACTAAGTCCTTCCCAACACACATAATTTCATAAAGCATGCGCCCATAAACAATTTACGGACAAGCTTGTATTTTGGATGGAAGTCATGTTCTTTGCACAATTAGTTTTTCATATTAAATTACATCCTTCCGGTTTTTGGCAAGAGTTTCTTTAATCAAAAGGTAAATAAATGAATAAATAAATAAATAAATAAATAAATAATAATAATAATAATAATAATAATAATAATAATAATAATAATAATAATAATATAAACGTCTATATGTCGGTCGATCTGCCTGTCTGTCTGTCTGTCTGTCTGTCTGTCTCCATATTATTTTCCAGCTCTATCTTCTCCGAAACTAAAAGTCGCAGAGCACAGCGCTGGGGGCCTCAGATGACTGGATTTTTTATGGACTGTTCTTTTATGAGTCTTTAGCTGGTGAAAATAATATTTAAGACGTCAAAAATGGTCAAAAATTGAAAATAACGTCATACATTTTGTACATTCATTTCAGTTTAATTTTGATTTTTAATCAATTCATATGCATGTCATATTGGTACAGTGGTAACGTCACTAGCTTTGAATGCTATCGTTTCGGTTTCGATTCTAGATGATGGCACCCAAATACTTTTATTTAACTTTTGAAATCACGACTCTATAATAATATATACGAAATCTGGACAACTTAAATATCATATTTAAGCATATTTTCTGTCCGAGCAAAGCCGACCTCCCTTCCACTAATAATAATAATAATAAAATGATTTAACAAGTATATTGAGAAAATTTTGTCCATTGCAATGTTGGAGTACTTCAGAAAATTGCCTTGTTGGGAAGCGCCAGAATCTTGTGGAAAGTGCTGGAAGACTGAGAAAAGATGTTGATAGCCTATGGTCATTTGTTATGACCCGCCTATCAGCATAAAGTAGGTTATAACAACAGCCCGACACAGAATGTGACAACATAAAAATATTACGAATAATAATGATTCAGATTTCGTTTAATAACGACCCAATAAAAAGATAGGATTACTTCTCAGGGGACTCTCTCTCTCTCTTTCTCTCTCTCTCTCTCTTTCTCTCTCTCTCTCTCTCTCTCTCTCTCTGTCATACTTTCTGCTGTACCCTTTTGAGCCAATTCGCTACTCTGCTGGAAGGTAAACAACTAACTCAGAAACTTTTCACAAATCTGACATTCTGCAGCAACATCCTCCCTGTGATGATGATGATGATGATGATGATGATGATGATAACTTGAAACCGCAAAATTGTAATTACCTCCTCCTCACAAAATGTAGTGTAGCATCTACTGATACCGCATCTAATAGTTGAAAAGTGTCGATAGACTGAGAAGAAAAAAAGCACTGACTAGATCGACATGGGATGTGCAAAGATGAATATGGCCTTAAGGAGGCCCAAATTTTGTTGATAACCAATACTTATTGTCTGAGAGAAATCAATGGCAAGCGGTTGCTGTGATAACGCAAATTCATTTGTAAAGATTTTCGAAAAAAATGTCGAGTACTGGAAATCTAGGGAGACTTGTTGTCACTCAGACTCCAGAGAACACCACTGGTTGTTATGTGAGAAATCTCGGAATATAACCTCTCTAGGACCTCTAGCGAGTACAAAAATAAATAAATAAATAAATAAATAATAATAATAATAATAATAATAATAATAATAATATAAAAAAAAAGAAGAAGAAATTGATTTAATTCTTTTCTATTCTTTATTATCGTTTGATTAACAAAATGCAACCTTTATGCGTTTTAGATACGAGGGACGGAACTTTAAACGAAATCCTCCATTTTTAATGGGTTGATTTAAAAAAAAAATCATTAATAAAACATTATTAGCAACTAAAAATGATTGAATATAGACTGGCTGATTTAATTGAGACCTGTAAGAAAACACAGCTTGATATAAGTTAGTATATATATATATATATATATATATATATATATATATATATATATATATATATATAGTACAGAAACATACATATGGCAAGCAAGCTATACAGAAAGGTTTGTGCTTCATTTTCGAAGAAATCATCGCACGAATTGCAGAGATTTACATTTGACAATTGTGCATGTAACTAACCACTGTTGAATCTGATTTGTATCCAATTAGAATCCTTGGTTTTATTACCCCTTCACCGTATATTTTAATTTCTAACAATGGGTATCACTCCTATTGTGTGAAAGGGATCTTGACACTTGGAAGTTGGCCAAACGAACAAAAGGTGACCTTGCTATAACACAAGGAAAACTAAAACTTTTTCTCTGCTACGTTTCTTCAGTTAATTATCGCTATTGAATTTTAGAATTATAATTTTATCTCTCTATAGACATGATGAGACAACGATGAGCCTGGCTAACACCAGATGGGTGATAATTTGGGAATATTAAGCGCTTTATTGGATGGAAGGATAGCATTGATGTCAATGGAAAAGTTAGGTATCTCCTTCCCTCCGTTAATATGTGGCTGACCCCTGAGCAAGGTGGAGTACCCAATTCAGCACCCCCTTCCCTTCGATCAGGGTAATGTGAGGTCATGAAAATCAGGTGACTGATGTAATACAGAAGCAACCAGGAATAATTCTGTCCATGGTTTCGTATCCCATTGTGCTGGGCAGAAGACAATGCCCCAATATGGACATTGCTCGGACAGAAAGAAACTGCAACCTACTGTCTGTACAACTTCAAAGACAGCAGTGGCAATACATGAAAAACTTTCGAGAAAACAGCGTGAATGATGAACAACAATGAATTCATGAATGCCACCATGGAAAGAGAGATAGATATATTGAAAGTAATAGCGGTCAATGCCTGAACAAGGCAGGACATCAATTGAATGAATGAATAAACATTTAGCTTTTTAATTTATCTAATATATAAAAGGCTATATATCTGTCTGTCTGTCTGTCTTTCTGCATGTGTTCGATTCTATCTCTTCCGAAACTAAAAGTCGAAGAGCGACGCTAGGAGTTTCAAATGATTTAATTTTTTATGGACCGTTCTTTTATGGGTCTTTAGCCGGTTTAAATAGTTTTTAAGGAGTCAAAAATGGGTCAAAATTGAAAAAAAACCCATCATATACATTTTGTACATTCATCTTAGTTCATTTTTAATTTTAAAATCTTAATCTGTTCATATGTTTGGGCAAAGCCGGGCGCCCTTCCCCGCTAGTATTAATTTAAATATCTAACAGCATCATGTTTATTTCTTAGTTATAATGTTTAGTGACATATGTATCTAAAAATTATTTTCCGCATTTCATTTTTTTTTCCATTTTGCCACTGGTTTAGGATGTCACTCACTCCGACCTTTTTCACGCAGTCAGGAATTGCGAAATTTTCTGTCAACCCTAGTGATACACTCCATTTGACGAACAAAGAAAAACGATTTATTTGGATTCTGCGAGCTACTGTGCTCACCTTTAGTGTATTTTTCTTTTTATCATAACGTTTCGATTGATGTAAACTTCGCAAGACCTGTGGCGTAATAGATAAAGTACTTGGTAAAATTCAATTGTAAAGTTACACTCTTCTGAAGGTTGAAAGTTCAATCCTAAGGGCGGGCAACAATCAATATACAAGTGTGAATTACTTAAGATTTCTACCCAGTCATGGCCGATGAAAGAGTACTACTTCCTTCCCACCCGTGGCTAAAATAAAGTGTTCCCTTCGAAATTCCGTGCAAGTTCCAAAGTTACACAGAAAGATTTCCGAGTTCGACAAGATACACTTACAGAAGGTCAGGGGGTTAAATTGAACGAAACATTGTGAAAATCCAAATAATGCGAATAATTAACCGTCATCTAAAAATTCAGAAAAAAAAAAGAACAATAAATAAAACCGACAAATACAATTCTTCAACCAGCCGTTTCATTTTCAGCCTATCTCAGATAAGATACATCGAATCAATGATAGCTACTTGCAGGAACGACAGGCATCTTGGATGTTCCGCAATTATTCACAATGTAAAAAAATATGCATAAATAGACTAATAATACTTACAATAAAACTATTATCCAGTAAGAAAAATAAAATAAAAAAATGGATTAATGAGAATTTATTTTTAAAGTGATATGCAAATTAGTTTTCCAAATTATACGCATTTCACCGAATGAGTATACTAGGAAGTTAAATAAAATACTAGGAAGTGAAATAGAAATGTGGGCTTTTAATATCAATGTCAGTACGACTAATAACTGAACTTTACATGTATGCACACGCACACACATATATTTATGTATTTATATATATATATATATATATATGTCAACTAAGCTCCGACCCCTGTCCCATTGCCGCAATGTTGTATTCCTGTGCATATTTTACAAGAATGTGTGTTGATAAACTCATTGCACTTCTGTTTGCTCGACGTACATCTCTCCGACAAACCCGACAAGCAGCAAAATCCCCCTTCACTACTTTAATAACCTTTTCCCTCGGAATGCTAGACTTTGGAATTGTCTCTCTATTACCTGCTTCCCTAATTGTACTAACATACAGAAATTTTAAATGTACAGGGTGAAACGATAAAATTGTCGCCCCAGAAATGCGACATAATTCCATTTCCGTTTGATGAAAATCGTTTTTTTTTTGTTGTTGCAGACCATCTACTAGTTGGCAAATATTGTAAAAATCCCAAGAGAGATAGGAGCCGTCTATCATGTGCAACGAGCGAGATCGGAGATGCGCCGCTGTACAAATAATACTCTCTACCGATCCAAGTTATGACAACAGGACCATTGCCAGCGCCCTCGAAATACAAATCTGGACAGTTCCACGCTTGAGGGCACAGCTCAACGAATATTCCGGCGCTTGTTGAAAAGGCATGCTCCCAGTTCCGGACTTGTATCAAGGCGGTGATTGAGGCTGAAGGAGACTACAATGAATGGATGTCAACTGTATTACATAATCAAGTTACTTGATTTAATTTTTTCAATAAAAGTTTTAAAATAAAACTGTAGTGTTGTTTTCTTTAGGGCGACAAGTATATCGTTCCACTCTTTAATGTAAACCGACATCTCACTCATCTCTCCTAAACATGGTCCCGAAAAATAGCCCTTTACGTCCAAGTGGCAGTTTGACTTGTGTTCGGTTAACGTGACAAAACACCCCCCCACACACATATATACATACACACATTACATTCCGGGCACCGTCGGGGTTCTTTGCTATATATATATATATATATATATATATATATATATATATATATATATATATATATATATATATATATATATTAAGTAATGTGATTTATAATTTAAAAATTTAAAAAAAATTTTTAAATTTAAAAATCAAAATTTAATTAAATTAAAAATCAGTTTCATAATTGAATAATAAAATAATTAAATAATAATAATTAACTGATTTTTAATTTAATTAAATTTTGATTTTTAAATTTTTAAATTTTTTTAAAATTTTTAAATTATAAATCACATTACTTAATATTAAATTAGCTCTAGGACATTTAACTATCGAGCTTATTATATATCTAAATTACAACGAGCATTTCCTGTATTTTAATTAAACTAGTAATTTCACTATTACATTAAAATACACTTAGCTCTTTAGACTATTATTCTAATCTCCTTTAAATTATATATATATATATATATATATATATATATATATATATATATATATATATATATACACATGATGAACTCTCCCGTCGATTTCGACGTATGAGGTTCCGCCACAACAACTAAGTTGCTCGGAAATCCACATAGATGATTTGTTTATAGTGGTGAAGGCTTTGTGTAGAACCAACCACACTTTTTGGTATTACTGTTAATCTTTGTCGGTGCAGATGATACGGCACAAATCACGTTACACAGCGGTTATCTCCAGGTCACCGAAATTAAGCAACGTTGCCTGCCCACTACCAGATGGGTGACCATTTGGGAAGGCTAGGCGCTGTATGTACCGCGCCGAGTCATAGAAATTTCCAGGTTGGAAACTGGGGGCGCTTCAATTCACTGAAAGAGATGCACTCTCCCAGAAGACTCTGATGAAAAAACCTGGGGTCTACTATATATATATATATATATATATATATATATATATATATATATATATATATATATATAAATAGAGAGAGAGAGAGAGAGAGAGAGAGAGAGAGAGAGGGGGGGAAAGAAAGAAAGAGATACACAACCGTCTTAATATTTCGAGATTAAAATCTCTTGTTCACGGTACTAGAATCGCATTACTGCCAAATAAGGTAGTAGTTTATAATTGTTTTGTTCTAAGACAACATTTATCAATGAAAAAGAGAAACCCAAAGATGGATACTTCCATTAGTAAATTAAAACACGTCGGATATTATTGTGGGCATACATCTACTAGTAACTATTCACCAATAGTAATAGATCAGATGTAAATTAGAAAAGCGGAAACGCTTCTAGCAAGAGGTCACGAACTTTTTCTGGAATTGACAGAGCGGAAATCGATGAAGTGTCCGGACATGACATCAGACATAACCAAGCAAAGAAGTGAGGATGATAAAAATGACAGTGAGTCTTGGTGGAGCTCAAATGAAACAATATATATATATTTTTTTAATATGATCTAATTGGTAAAAAAAATAAGCAATGAGCTTGAATAATAAGGAACTATCCCTCTTTTTTGACTTCTCAGCTAGGAGAAAATTGCTGATTGAATGAATCCATTATTCTTCTAAAGTCATGTTTGAATCAATTAAATAATTATATCAAGGAGCCTGTTAGATAGCTTTAGTAGCAGCTAACGAGATTGACCTCG
>NC_136517.1:46887135-46964635 GCF_053919585.1 Euprymna scolopes
CAACCCTCCGCTGGCAAGGTCATGCTCACAGTCTTCTGGGACCAGGACGGAGTATTGATGACAGATTTCCTGGCAAAGGGTACCACAATTACAGGAGCCTATTATACTTCACTTTTGAGGAAATTAAGGGAAGCTATCAAAACCAAAAGGCGTGGCAAGATCAGCAAAGGTACCCTCCTCCTGCAGGACAACGATCCGGTCCACAACTCGCATGTCGCCGGATCAGAAGCACGACGGGCGTGTGGTTATGAAATACTCCCCATCCTCCCTACTCTCCTGACCTTGCACCCTCTGTCTTTCACCTCCTCCCAGCCATGAAATTGTTTTTGAAAGGAAAGCGTTTCCCAGATCATACACCTTTGATTTTTGAAGTCACATCGTGGTTGGAGGACCAACCTGGTGTGTTCTACAAAAACTGTCTTCAGAGATGCATCAAATGATGGGAGAAATGCATAACTCTGAGTGGTTTTTATGTAGAGAAAGACTAATAACTGTGCTAAATTTTGTTGCTCAACTGCTACGGGAAGTGGGTCAGGGGCATTACTTATTGCACGCCCCTCGTATGTGAGTTGTCGCAACATCACAAACAAAAAAAGTATAATGCTAAAAATAACATAATATTGAAGCTATATTAACATAAATAGCGTTTGTAATTATAATTTAATTCAATTATTTAAAAAAAATAATAGTATTTGCCTGTTAGATTACATTAACATTTTAAAATTCATGGATAATAAATATTTAGACACGTCTACGCTTCCATACTTTGAAATATCTTACAGTCCGGTATAGCACTGTCGTCTATTTGTTTACAGTATTTTCTACTAGTAATAAAAATGGGATTATTTGAAATTCATGCAATTGTATTGTAATAATGTTGCATATTCTTATAGCAAATCATCTTATTTAAACATAAACAATTAGTTTAATTTTAAAAAACCTTTTAAAAATATTAAAATTTTATTTACAACTTTAGCGAAAATTACAAAAATTGGGTCAAGTATGTGTTTTTCTGTTTTTTTTTTTTTTAAGAAAAATTTGAAATTCTATTAAACATTATAGAAAAAGTATTATGTTATTCTGCTTTTAGTATTATAAAATTCAGGTTTTATCTTCCTGTAAAAAACAAAAGTTATTCAGAAGTAATGGATTTTAATAGATTTTAATTAATTTAAAAATATAGTAACTAGGTTTTTATAAATCTCACCTGTCTGTTTAAATGTATGTATGTATGTATTAATTTTTTTTTAATTTTTATTTTTATTTCGGATTATTAGTCTCATCTTTATTAGTTGTTGTTTTTGGATCTTTTTTTATTGGTTCACAACGTTTCGGCCAACTTCCTCTGGCCTTCGTCAGGTGGTAACCGCGACGGGTAGGAACTTCGAATCTCCTAACTGCATTCTCAGCCATCACTGCCATCCGTAGTTGTGAACCAATAAAAAAGATCCAAAAACAACAACTAATAAAGATGAGACTAATAGTCCGAAATAAAAATAAAAATTAAACATATAATGCTCATCATCTCAAAAAATGAATTCCAATTAAGGAATAATATATATATGTATGTATGTATGTGTGTATATCTGCCTAAAACTTTCAACAAAGGCGACGGACTTTTGTGAGATTGTTATCGATTTGAAGCGCGACCCTTCGGACGACAAATATCGGAAAATTAGCTAAAAACATTAATTCCTTTACCCTCAACTGGGCACTTTTTTACAAGGAGAGATCGATTTTTTCGCTGACATTTTTGCAAGTCATTCAAACTTCGCGTCAACGACGTCGGATAAAAGATGTTATTTCGACCGCCCGTGACGTCACAACCGCGATGGGCGCATCGTTAAGACCATTTTTTAAAACCTATTTTTCCTCTGGCGAGTTACGGGTTGGAACCTGCTTACTACTTTTATTTATTTATTTATTTTTTTTTTTGCGCGCGCAATTTTCTTTTTTTTTTTTTTTTGCTCAACCAACTCCCTTACACACACTTCCACTTTCTTGTCTGCTTTCGCGGCACGGGTTCGAGCCTGCCTGCCTACTACCACTTTTCTTTTTTACTCAACACACACCTCCAAACACCCGGGCAACGCCGGACACCCAGGCTAGTTTTAAATAAATTTCGGCGAAGACCCCTTGAACCAGCACTCATTACAAACACAAACACAAACAACAGCTTCTACAATTTATCTCTTTAATCAGTAAATATATGAAAAGAACTGAATGTTAATCAAGGTGCAGGTGAGCTAACTTTGACTACAGAAAATAACCCCTCTCTCTCTCTTCTGTATATATAAAATGAACTCATTTTTTCTCCTCTGATCTTGACCTTAATAGGATTGAAACTCAAGACATTTCATGCAAATATAATATGCACGAATTGCAGCACATTATCTGAGGTGTGTTATAGGCCTATTATCTCTACACTTCCTCGAAAATCGTAGATTCCTATATTTTTTCTGATGAGAATTCTAAACCAAATTCGGCTAGAATCAATGGAAGTTGTAAAATCTTTTCTCTCTAATAAATTCCTCCTACTCTCGTTTGCAGAATCGTTCACAAGAGACAGTACGAAGAAACATCGGTTTGGGTTTTCTTTACTTCGTAGTTGCTTAAAAAAACTGGAATGGCATTTTAATGTTTCTTTCCGTTCTATGTTTTCTACTGTGTGAAACGCACCATTGGACTTAAGCGAATCGAAGGGTTATTTATGCATTAAAATTTTTTTTTTCCGCTTTCCGCTGTGTTTTTTTTGTTTTGTTTTTCAAAGTTATACATTTGTTCTCTTTTTTTTGGGGGGGTCTTTTTAAAATAGTGAACCAGGGTTATTACTCCGCTTATTCTTTATTTTACCCCCCCCCTTTTTACACACACACATACACACACACCTCCAAACAACCGGGTGACGCCGGGTAACCCCGCTAGTTAATAATTAAATAAAAATATCAATCAATCAATAAATAAAAACAAAGAAACACTCAATTGACTTCATATGCACATCCAACATTTTGAATTCTAACGACTACATTCATTCATTCATTCATTCATTCATTCAAAAACAAAACAAAACAAAAAGAATAGTAAAAAAAAACAGCATCATATATTTTAAATTCTAACGGCTATATCTATACATACTTTAAATGTTATCGGTTATATTTTTACTCGAAAAAAAAAAAAAGAAAAAAAGAAAAGAAAACTGAAAACATCTATTTTACGTTAAAAACACATGTATTATTAGATATTGTCCTTATATTTTTTCTTCAAATCAAAAATCCCGAGGAAGGTTTTAAATAAAAACGAAACGTCGATAAACATAAAAACAATATAAAATATTGAGTTACATTCTAATGATCTAAATAAAAACGAAATCAATCCACAATCATGACTTTTGTTTATTTATTATTATTTAAGTTCTTTTTTCATTTTCGAATTATTTGACTTATAGGTAAATGCCTATTTTTCCTAAGCGTTTTTCACGTTTTACACGTGTATCGTTGTACCATCGAACAACTCACCAGAGATAAATAGATATTATTACAAATTGCACTAAGCGGACGAAACAAATGGTAACAATCTTCTAAGCCGGAATAAGATATTTTTAAAAGAAAATTAAGTGAAAGGCATTTTGGTTTGATAAAGAACAAATATAAAGGGGGAAAAGTGGCTATGCAGAATCAAATAACGATCTAAATTCGAGACTCCGATTGACTTTTCTCCCTTTCTCCCTCTCTCTCTCTCACACACACACACGCACACATACACGCACACACACACACACACACACACACACACACACACACACACACACACACACACACACACACACACACACATATATATATGTAATTGGCTAAATTAACCACGTTCTATACAAGATATTTGACTGCATGTTATACTAGGTGTCCAGAAAATTATAAGAAAGTCCATTGCTACCAAAATTGTTGTTAAGCTAAACGTCATGCTTGGCCTTAATAAATAGCGGATGCTGAACCCCTCCCTGTGAATATAGCCTAACAACAGAAACTCTTAGTGAAGGAATTGGGAATCCATGAAATCAAGAAACTATAATCTAGGTTACAGTAAGGGTTACGGGTCGTTTATGTTTTTTTTTTTGTTTGTTTTAATCGATGACGTATTTCATTATTATAACAGCAACTACTTGCCGATGTCTTCCAACTCCTTTTTCAAGATATAACGTCATAAAATGATGACGTCATACATTTGCGATGCCATGAAGGATTTTCACGACATTTACCGGACGTTTTAGTGGATGGCGTCATCATTTTGTGACGCAATCATTTTGTGACGTCATTCAACGAGCACAGAAAAGAGTCACAGAGCTTTATTAACATTAGATGTAGTAATAGTATGACGTTTTTAAGCAAACACGATTGTTGAGATTACTGTTAAAAATAGCTCTCTAAAAATTCTTACGTTTTTAAGATGACACGCAATTAAAACTAAGTAAACCTCCAAAGCGCTTCTGAAACCTTCCATTTCAGGCTCACGTCTCAGCAGGTTTATCCAACCCTATTGTCTCTCTCTTCTCGTTCCCCCTTTTCATTCTTCTCTCTCTCTCTCTCTCTCTCTCTCTGTGTCTTTCACTCTATCTCTCTCTCCTTTTTTCCCTCTGTATTTTAATGACGTTTCCATTTATACTATTCATGCAGGGAGTCACTCGATACATGTGAAGATGAGAAGTGAAACACGTCATCAAAAAGGCAAGATAAAAGAACCATTAGGAAAGAATAGAAACGAGGACAACAACGTGATTTCACGAGAACTAGACGAGAAAACACTCCTTTTGTGTGGGTATCGATTGAACAGCACTAATTATTCATTGACATAAGCTGTAAATTTTCATTCGTTTCTATCTCCTTCTTGCTCTGAGTATGTGCATATATATATATATATATATATATATATATATGTGTGTGTGTGTATGTATATGTAGTACTTGCATGTTATTACTTCAAATCAATCATCTATAAAAAGTCTACAAATAAAAACGAAACAACATTAATGAATATATAAATGGTTCTAATTTTTCCTTATCATTTCCATGCAATTGTTATAAACGATTATATATATATATATATATATATATATATATATATATATATATATATATATATATATATATATATAGACCTCTGCTTGTTTTTACAACTACTTTTATGAAATGTGCTCTGATGAACTCATAGCACTTGTGAACCTTCGACGTACAAATTCTTAACTTACCAGACAAGCGTCAGACTCTCACACACAGACAAGGTCTCATATACGAGGAGATTCATTGGTACAATATGCTACTCTCAGTAAAAGTATAATATATGGATAATAAATATTAAAACGTAGGTCATTTTTCGTTTGTTAAATTATTGTGTTATATTCGCTTGGATGATTCTGAAGAAATATAATGCTATGAGTGTTTTTTGAAATAATCACTGACTATGATTATGTGAAAAATTAACCGATTTTTTTAATGGCGAAAAAATTTCTTCTACTTCTCTATTATATTTTTCTATTTTTTTTATAGGGTGATGCACTCTGTATTATGAATATGTCGACTAAAATGGTTGAATTTATCTTAGAACGTGCGTGCATGGAGTATATTTTTTTACATATAATTTTATTTTATTTTTCTTATGTATTCTATTTCTGAAGTAAAGTTTATTATTATATACAGTTGGTTAGTATTTTACTTCTGTATTTTAATAAGTTTTGGGATCATTAAAGTTTAGAATTTCAAATTTCTTATTTAGACATAATGTACACGCGTCGCCTAAATTTCTACATGTTCCAGCTCAGCGTATTATTTTCCATTCGACTATCGGCGAGCGCTCACTTTCTTTAAGCTTCCAATAATGGGTAGCTAGTGCTGTTTTCTTTTATATATATTACATATAATGACGGATCAGAATTATTTATTTATTGCTCTATTGCAAATAAGAATCTAAAAGTTTTAATATTAAATATTGAGCTTTATTTTGCTTTAGAAATTGCTTCTTACAAGAATCGATCTGAACTATAGAAAATTGTTTTTATTATATTATTATAAATTATTTTAAAGGCTAGAAAGAAGTCCTGGATATGATCTTCAACTATATCCGATGGTGTGGCCCCAGCTTGCGGGCTTTGGGGAGTGTGGAGCCACCTTCTAATTGCCATTGCTTCCTGGTCCACTCTGACCAGGAGTGGTAGTACTTGTTAAGGTCACAACTATGGGTTAAATAGAAACTGACTTGAAAAATATATTCTACTAAAAAACTTTTCTTCCAAATCACTGGATTCGGCATTAAATAACCTGAAAAGGGTTGATATGCAGTAAAACAAAACAACCAACAAAAGGCTAGGAGATATATAATTGTTGGCAGTGCTTGCGTACATTAGCGATCTTTTAAATCTACGCATTTCAGATGAAAACATTATTACGTACTTACGCGTCATGTCGAAATAAGCAGAAATTCTAAAAATTACGGAAAGTGATTCAGTAGAAAATATGTTATATGAATTTTTGACAATAAACTATGCACAATTACGTTTTACATATTGTATTGAAAATAGCGGATACTTGATTCAAGTCAATTTAAGCAAAGGGAGATAATTCAGTTTGTCATACTGAATTGGTCGCACAACTTTTCCACATTAAAACACGATAAAACTTGATAATTCGATAAATTCTATTTTTACTTGATTTTACTGATCATTTTTCGTAATTTTCGCAATTTATACTATTTTCGACATGCCACATAAGTGCATAATGTTTCCATTTTAAATGCATTGTTTTAAAAGATCACCAATCTACACACGCACCTTGTTGGTAAACCGGGCTCCATAGAATCGAAGCGAAATTAGAAAAAAAATAGTTCATATGATGTGTTCCCTACAGCGTCTCTTTTTGTTTTACTTCAATAATATGCATGCACCTCGTTGACGAACGCTGCAAACTACAAAGAAATCGGCCCACAAACACAAATTTCAATTTGATCCGTGAACAATTGTATTATTGGTGCGCAAAGACGCACGATCTTTTGTGGTACACGTACGGATGCATAAACACAAATTATCAGCGCAAATAAACTCCGAATTGTGTCCTGTCAACATTACATCCATTGCGATGTTCATGCACCGGTTTTTAAACCCGAGAATGGTGTTCCTATTGCTGATCGTATCGGTACCAGTTGCACAATGTGTTGAGCAATAGGTAGCTATCGCACTGTCCGGTCAAAGTCCCGTGCGTCATGAAAACCAATTAGTCTAAAATCATCTGCCCATTCTTCAATTCGTATAAGTTGTTTCAGACCTTGAAAACAGGACTAAGTCAAGACAAAACTGATGGCAGACAAAGAATATTTATTCAACTTGATCCTCGTTCCAAATTACTGACCAAATTGTGTGGCTGCATTAGACACCAAATTTAGACTGATTGTCAGAATGACACCCTGAAGACTGTGCGCTCCAGGTTCAGATCTAGCAGGAAGAGTAAAAACGAAATTCGTTGAAATGCTGTAAAAAGGGCGCGGCAGGATCCAAGCAAAGCAATGCAAACCTTAACTAGAGAGATTGATGTCAGAATGCCGACTTTGTAGAAGCCGCTGATCGAGGATCTTGGTTATTCGCCACACAAGAGTCGCAAGGGTAAACTAATCACTTAAAATGCACAATTCAACCGCTTTATGAAACCAAGAAACTCCTCAACATCATCAAACACCCAGCCGAACTGAGGATGATCTCGTTGTACAAATCAGTACAATCAGTTGTACAACGCATAGAATAATAGGTGGCTAGCCTACAACCTGCACAAAATTCCGCTTATAATAAAAGCTAAATTCTCTCAGCTGGTGATGATTTTTTAGTGTTTTTACAACACAGTGTTTTTAGTTCTCTCCCACTACAAGGACTCAGACACCAGGGTCGGAAAGTGGGATTGAGAAGTCAGCGCCCAAGAAGAGGGGCACTCTGACCGGTAAAAAGTGCCTGGGTAGCCCGTCGGCGTTCATCGGTAAGAGCGCCTCAGGCGATTAGAAATAAACTAATCTCCTTCCCAAAGAGAGATGGCAAGGCTTGAGAGGGTGGCCATCCTAGAATTGCACGACTAAGCTCCACCGCAAAATCAACAGGGACCGGATAATTACAGGAATAGTATAATTTGTTTGATCCCCTAAGACCGATGATAAAAATCTCTAGCCAAGTTACATTTTCGAAAATGGACTTAAACTCGGTTCAGATGGCTAATTCCTGTCAACTGTTGCAAAGTGCTAGGTGTAAAGGGTGGTTACGGAAAGGCCAGGCGTGTGACAACCGAACTCAGATTCATGTCTCATCTTCGGGAAACTCCCCAAAATAGGCGGCTGAAAACTTCAAATTTACCAGCCCAAAAACTGCACCCTCAACGGACCTGATTCTAACCATATGGGCTATCATGTGAGGGATACAGTTTAGAAAGACATCAACTGTATTGCCTGCAATACTTACGACAAACTGATTAACACGATCAAACTGGTGTTCAAGTATCCCAATAGAGATACCATAAAGGCCGCGTGCTCCAGGTTGAAGTCCCGCCTGGAGGTCGCGGTGGAGACTCAGGGTGGCTTCTTCAAACAAAAAGCCAAGAAACCAAACCGAACAAAACCAACTTTGGCAGGTTGCCTAAACATAAAATGGAAATAAAATCGTTTGGTTACCATGGGAAATTGGCATGTTGAGTTATATGCGCACTTTAAAATGTGGTCGCCATAATGACCACAGGCTTCAAAATACAAAACTGTAGAGACGATAAAATTAATAATAAAAATATCATAGCCAAGCAATGTAATCAGAGAGAGAGAGGGAGAGAGAGAGAGAGAGAGAGAGAGAGAGAGAGAGAGAGAGAGAGAGAGAGAGCTTGGATGGCGAGGGTTAAATGGTGGTGTTATGGCAATTAGATTAAAAGCTACTGACCTTTCCCTAAAAATAGAGGGAGCGTGGCGGCAGTAAAATATTAGGAGAGTGAAAAAAAAAAAAAAAAAAAAAAAAAAAAAAAAAGATAGAAAGGCGTGAATGTCACAGTTTATGAAGAGGCTTTTGGATTGGGTTATTTGAGTAGAGACGTCGCCGCCGCTATTTTGCGCACGCGCGTCTATTGGTGCGTTGCGTTGCGTCGTAGTTGAAAAAAAAATTAAAGCCTTTTCAAGCATCACGGAAATCTATGATATTTATGGATCTTGTGTGCTAGTGACCTTTTCCGGGATCTTTCAATTTCATTAGAAGCAATATACTAAACGATTGGATCGCGCTCGCTTGCACGCGTGCGCGCGCGCACACACACACACACACACACACACAATTCTATTCTAGCTGGGGATGGGGCGTTCTACCGAGTACCAAACATTCACCTGCTATCTCGTACATTCGAACCGAGAGATCCTTTTATAATTCTAACCACACCTTTTATGTGCAATTGTTTGTGTCTCTCTTGCATTTGGCTCATAGTTTTTGACATTTTTTTTTCATAGATTCGGTTGCTCATATAATTCTTGGAATGCTAGAGATCTTCCTAGGATTCCAGTTTCTTTTCATGTCGCACACAAGACCTTGGTATTTCGTTAGCTTTTCCCTCTCGGCTCTGTTTAACTCAGCATCACTGGGTACACTAACGTCTACCAGGGTTGCTTCTTTCTGCATTTAGTCTCATATCGCTATGTCAGGCTTAATAGCATAACATGTATAGATATTATAATAATATGGCATAAATAGTTAATTTATTCAATATGACATCTCGATATTCAAATATTACTAAGCCAAAAGATGACTTTTGGCTAAAAAGGTTAAACTACAATGATAAAACTGTAATGTAAACGTCCACAGCGACCAGCATCACTTAGTGTGGACCTAGACTTTGCCGTGCACAGTAATGTCTCACAGGATTAGATGGCTTCCAGCAAACAAACAAAAAAAAAAATGAATAAAATAAATAAAAAAATCATGGTGTGGCTTTGACGAAGGAGTGAGCAATACCATCCAAGTCACATCTGCAGGCAATATTGAACGACGAATCCAAACGATGAATAAACTCATCTTCGGCTGTGCGACGATCATACGGAGAAAACAAGGAAACTCGGGACAGTAGATTTTTTTTTTTACACAGGAATCACCACTTATCAAGGCCCAGAAGCCACTCGAGGACAAGAGTTAATAGGTACACATTAGTCGATGTGATTATAGCGTAGTAAACATAAGTAGTGGGAATTTTGTAGATTGGATTACTTAGGGGGGACGGTTCATCAAAGAATTTGTTTACATTGGACTTGAAGACAATCAGGTTGTAGTCAGCTATAAAGCAGGAAATCGGAAGAGAGTTCCACAGGCGTCAGGCGTGCAATTCTTAGAAAAAAAGCTTTGTTCATAAAATGAAGATATATAAAGATTGATGAAGGAATTAGGATCCCTCAAAAAACAATTTACGCCACATCTTAACCTACATGACATAACACCGTGTTTTCTTCTTACAACCATTCACCCCTATGTGATGCCATCAAATATCTCAACAGCAGACTAATTATATGTCGTTTTCTCCAACGTTAATAAAATAGCCAAGCACGAGTAGCAAATTTAGCTCTGAGTATGGACGGACTGCTGTCCACATTCGGCCGAGTCACCCACCGAGGAAGTCTGTTGGGTAGACCGGAAACTTCCAACGACGTTGGAGTAACAGCACAGATGACATTCTCAGAAGCGGCACAAATAAGTGTAATTCAACGAAGACGATTACGCTACGAGTTTGACGACGTAGTTAAAATTTTCTATTAATATTTTCTTATGAAGAACTAGCAGGAAGACCTGATGTTGTCCGGTATTGAATAAGGACCAACAAACGTTCCACACTTCCAATACTTTTATCGTCATCGAGATTAGTGAAGTCGTACATTTTTTCAATCAAATCGATTAATTGCCTGCTCTCATTCAATCGTAATTAGGCGGGGAATTAATCTGGTTTGTTCAAACCTACTGAGTTCTATGAACCGTCGGCAATATATGACTTTTTTTAAATGAACGCATTAGTGATAACACCCCCCTATATATATATATATATATATATATATATATATATATATATATATATATATATATATATATATATATATATATATGTATATATATATATATATATTAGTGATGGGAATTTCCAATATTTTTCTCGATTCCGATACAACTACCGATTCCGATTCCGATTCTTTATAAATCTCTAAATATTTGACTATAAATTTGTCATCCCCACCCACTGATTACCTTAAAATACATGTGCAGATGTTTTCTCAATCTTGTAGCGGATGATCTAAAGATTTTATGTTTTACTGGTAGATTAAAATCAATAAATATTTATTATTTTATCATCACAACCAGAAATGTAAGTTTTAAAAAATCGGCCCCGTATGAATGCGTAACGTAATAGCTTTTAATTCATGTTTTAATTTTTAGTTTTTCAGTAAACATGTCTTCATTAACATTAACGGAAAAAGTAAATCATAAGCTAAACGTTTTGGTTTGGATTCTTGGTAATGGCGCACGAGTCTTTTTTTTTTTTCTTTTTAAATCATTACTATAGTCCAATATAATATAATCATTACTATAGTCCAATATAATATAATAAATACGAAATCTGCATTAATCAAAATATATTTAAGCATATTTTACGACCGGGCAATGCAAGGCGGCCTGCTAGTATATGCATAAAAGGAAAAAAAAAACAAACAAACAAACAAACAGATTACGTCATTAATAAAAAGACACTTCAGCATTCCCAAATTTATTTTTGCAATCAGGTAATCAATTACATTTCGTATTTAACATATAAATCTGAGCATATTGTTTCCTAAAATTGACTTGTTTCTTAGAACTAGGTACATACTTTTAGCTCAACGATCTGTTTACAATATTGTACTTATTCTAATGTTGAAAGCGTCTTGAAATTATCTATCTATCTATCTATCTATCTATCTATCTATCTATCTATCTATTCCCAAAATAAATGTCCTTAAAACATATAAGTAAAAAACGCGGAAATATTTCTGGAATTTAAATTTCGACATGTTTTCATAAAACCAATAGAGCATCTAACGCCACTTTGAAAAATTACGAAACTACGGCTATAAAAATTGTTTTATTTAAACGCTCTATTAACCCTAAATCATATTCTACCTATTGTGATATCTACATTGGTTTTGCTAGTCGAAGTATTTAATTGGCATGATCGTCATTTTATTAATTTCTCAAATCAAAGAAATTGGCTTCTATTGAGTTTTGTATTCGGATTTTTCTAAAAACAACCTTCGCAATTTTGTTGAAGATTTATTTGTTTTAAATTCCATGAGACAAATTATATATTTAACTTTCTGTACATTTTTCGGCTTGTATCAATATTTTAAATGGATTCTTAACCGAGAACACCTATTTTATATTTTGATACTAATTTATGTTAAAAGAAAGGATATTCCGCGGCCAGCTTTTAGAATGCTTGACGTCAGGCAGGTAATCATTTTTTCTGTCCTATTGATTCATAGCGTGGAGTGAGCTGGTGTGACCTTTGATTGTCAGAACAAAATGGATGCGTGCGTCTTCGCCGCCCACATGGTTTTCTGTCATGACACATCCGAGACATGCCTATGAAAACATTTACCATGCATGGAACACATTACAAGTAGCGGGAAAGGGCAAACATGCAATGTAGTTAACACTCGAGGAATCGAAAACAAGCAAAAGGCAATGAAATTTAATTTTCTCCAAATATCACCATCTTTGATTAATTCTCGTTTGACCAAAGCAAAGTGGCAATAACATATTCACTTTAAAGTTATACAGGTCGGTAGAAAAGTTTAATGCGTTTGGTAAAAGTTGTATATTTTGTTTGTTTTCATTCCTTGACTGTAAACTATGCTGAATAATTGACGTGGAAACAGATTTTAAGGGCTTTTGTTTTTGAAATATGGAATTATATTTATTGCGATTCGTGTGTAATGCCATGTGGGATGCAGTTTAACGCTATAGTCTCAGCATGTACACGTTTGCGTTGGTTGAATGGTTGGTTTTATTTTACGGTATAGCAACTCTTCAGGTTATTAAATGCCGAATCCAGTGGTTTTGAAGAACGATTTTTTAATAGAGTATATATATATATATATATATATATATATATATATATATATATATATATATATATATATGTGTGTGTGTATATATATGTGTATATATATATGTATATATATGTATATATATGCATATATATATGTATATATATGTATATATGTGTATATATATTTATGTATATATATGTATATATATGTATATATATACTTATATATATATTTATATATATATATTTATATATTTATATATATATATTTATATATATATATATTTATATATATATATTTATATATATATATTTATATATATATATATATATATTTATATATATATATATATATATATATATATATATTTAAGTCGGTTTCTATTTAACCCATAGTTGGGACCCTAAAAGTTACTACCAGTCCGGGTCAGAGTGGACCTGAAAGAAGGTCGAAGGTTACATTGATCGAAACATTGTGAAAATGATACTCAAAATTAGAACAGTAGTTCAATGAATCCAACTAATACGAATACCCAATCCTCATCTCAATATTTCAGAAACGTAAGATCCGTACACGTTGGCAATTTTTCCGAGGAATTCCTTGCGTTGTGACATCAATTTCTTTTTTCCATCCTTTCATCTTGTTGCGGTCATCTCCTTCTGCTTAATAACAACGGTCATTACTAAAAATGATAGCACAGAATCATTGCAGTTTCACGAGAGAGGGCGGTGGTGAAATGTTTAACGGCATTGCTTGAAAATCTGAGTGTTCCGAGTTCGAATTCAGTTCGTTCAACAAAAAATAACTTCTACTTAGGATGTTGGCAAGTTTTACGTGGTCCCTCTTTCCTTCCAGTGAGTACGTGATGTCTTTCTAGAAAGAATTCTAACTGGAAAGTATCAGAAAAACCAATGCCAACAATAGAATTGTCTAATTCATATGATACGATGACAATTAAAGTTTAACAATGTTTTCGGAATCTATCTTGTTTACAATAATATCCTAAACATACTTCCCATGTATAGTGGGCGAAAGCAGCAGTCCCAAAGAACACCATCTTCTCTCCTCTCTCTTTCTCGCTTTCGCTCTCTTTCCTGTGTCCTTTTCGTAAATTTTCTCGTCTGTGGAACAGATTACGATGGGACTGCTTTCCTGCTGACAGCAGCATAATTGTCCTTAAATCCAATGTCAACAAGTACTTGGCATAAATTTTCCTCATGAATAATAAGAAAAATGTTCATTGCATTCATCATATTCAATCTTCTCACAATTTTCTTCCTCATTTAACCTGAAAATCTATTCATCTCATCATCTTTTGTCTTCGGTTGGCTTTTGTGCCTTGATAAGCCGTGACCTATTGGTATTTAAAAGGTATGATATTTTGATTAGCTTGATTCCTAGTATTGCTTTCCCCAATATAATCATGGAAATAACCACGTGACGGCCACCGACGTTCAAATGAAAGATAATGAGAAAGATTTAATCAGCTTATTAGCTACGTGTCACTAGCAACTTCCTACCTGTGGAGTCATATATTGGAACATACATTCTAATATCACAATGGAAACGTCGAATAGAAATTACCACTTTTCTGCTTAAACACGCCTTACATGGAAACTTCTGCTTTTAACATTATTTTTACATACACGCGTGCAAATCTTGGTATAGTTTAATCTGCTGCACTAATAAAACTGATTTGTATTCATTTTAACGTCCACCCTCCTCTGATTCAAAGTTAATCGGAAATTTCCATGGAAGTTTTATATTGTTTTTTTTTTGTTTTTTTAATGATTATTTAATTAATTAGTTTAATTTCTTTTGCTCTATTTTTTCTTTTCGATTTTATGCCAATCTGAGGAGTTCCTAATGAGTTATTTCGCATTATACAAGCTCGTTTCGAGTTATGAAGTGCTTGAAAGTCATGGCGTACAATAGCGACGTTTTAAAGACGTTTTTGGAGAAAGTCAATTAGGCGATATGAGGATCATTTTTTAATAAGAATCCTTTTTTTGAGATAACTGCCAGTAATAATAACTAGAAGAGCCCCTATGGAAATTCCACGATGCTTTATACACCAATCTGCATGATTTACTCTTAATAAGAATTCATTCTTTAAGTAATGCCTGTCAGATTAATACAGTGAGATCCGAACCAATGTTTATAAAACGGTAATTTTAAATCAGTATAATTTGTTTTATGCATATTATTCGAAATCAATTTTTGTTGTTTTTTTAATGATTACTTAATTAATTAGTTTAGTTAAATTTCTTTTGTTATATTTTTTCTTTTCGATTTTATGCCAATCCGCAAAATTTATTTATTTTCAGATTATTTTTTCATATATTTTTATGCAATATTCTCACTCAGGTTGACTCGAAAACGATTGTCTTTTTCAATAGAATGGTAGTTATCTTCCGTCGTGATAATGCTTGTCCTCACACAGCACTACTGACCAAAGATCTCTTTGGCTTGGGAATCTTTTCCCATCCTGCATATTCTCCTGTCCTAGCTCTTTCAGATTATCACTTATTTCAAGGATTACAAAACCATTTCGATGGTCTTATGTTAACATTACCAGAGAAGACTGAACAAGATATGAAAACCTAAAGAATTTTATAAGCGAGACATTGACAGATGGAACCAAGTTATAGAGAGCAAAGCGCGTTATTGATATGGATAGAGATTTTCAAAATCACACAAGTTTTCATTTTTAAGATTAAATCTTAAATCGATGCAAGCACATTTTCACCTAATGTAAAACACGAAGAGTGCTTCTTACAGCATTCGATTCATAGTTCTTCGACAGACGAATAGAAAGGTGGAGGGAATAGGCGCTCACTTTGCGAAACTGAGGTTGACTGGAAAACGACCTTCTTTTGTCAATAGAATGAGACTCATCTTCCATCATGATAATGCTCGTCCTCACACAGATCTACTAAGCAAATATCTAGGATAATTTGGTTGGGAAATCTTGTCCCATCCTGCATATTCTCCTTACCTTGCTTCCTCGTATTGTCATTTATTTCGAGGATTACAAAGCCTTTATCTAAACCGAAACGTAGATTCCATGAACAAAGTTTCTTTCTTAGAGTACACGCCTATAGAATTCTCTTCCGTTTGTCTGTTTTCCAGCTGACTACAGTTTGGTTGTCTTCAAGTCCAACATGAACAAATTCTTGATGAACCGTCCCCTTAAATAATCCAATTTACCTACTTTCTCCTACTAACGATTACTACGAAATTATCCCATTGACTACTGTACACTCAATAACCCTTATCCTCGAGTGGCCTCCGGGCCTTGATAAATGGTTACTCCTATGTGAAAAAGAAAAAGATCTCCTTAGGTTAACATCACGAGAAAAGATTAAGTCAGATTCATAATTCACATAAAGTGAGATACTTTCACAGATGGAATGAAGTCGTAGAGAGAAAATAGCGTTACTGTGAGGAATAAAGATTCTCAAAAAAAAACAAAAAAAAACCCACAGATTTTTCAATTTCAATATGAAGTTTTAAATCAGTACGAACACCTTTGCACCGACCTAAAATTTAAAAAGCTGAATCTTTCAATTTCTGTAAAAACAATAGCCAT
The DNA here is from genome assembly GCF_053919585.1 of Euprymna scolopes. Lineage (NCBI taxonomy): Eukaryota > Metazoa > Mollusca > Cephalopoda > Sepiida > Sepiolidae > Euprymna > Euprymna scolopes. The sequence continues at coordinate 46,903,840 of NC_136517.1, forward strand.
TGTCAATTAAATATATTTCGATAAATAAAACGAATGTGTCCCTTTTTTTCTTTACTTCATCCAACTTGTAGCAATTTAATTCTTTTTTTTTTAAACAATAAATATCCCATGACTTATACCATAAACGTGATAGTCAACAAATGAATAAAACGAATACCACGTTTTGAAATGTATTTACTAAAATTGTATGTTTTAGTTGACGGACGACATAATTTTATATTAGACTAGCAGACTGCTCAGCATTACCCGGTCGTAAAATACGCTTAAATATGATATTTTTTTATTAATGCAGATTTCGTATTTATTATTATACTCATTATTATTGGACCCAATATATAGTAATGATTTAAAATGTTAAAAAAAAAATGACTTGTGCGCCATCATCAAGAATCGAAACCAAAACGTTTAACTTACGATTTACTTTTTCTTTTGACGTCAATGCCGAAATTATGAAGATATGTTTGCTGCAAGGCTAACAATTAAAACATGGACGAATAGCTATTACGTTACGCATGCACATTCGTAATGTATTGATCGACCTTCACTTGGCAAATTTAAATTTTTAATTTTAACATTTTGCAGCGATTTTCCCCGGCTAAAACCAAAATATAAAGTTTTGCATGGATTCGAATACCCTATATATTAAGTTTCATGTCTGTAAACCAAAATCTGAGAGGAGTTTGGTAGGCAATATTTTTAAACACACGTACACACACATATATGTATATATACGCATGCATAAATATATATGCAAAGAGGTTTGTGTTTACCATAACCTTTTATGCAAATATTACGCAAGTATAAATCATGTAGAATATCTGCATGAATATAATTACACGTAATAGTTTACTAAAGATGATCATTCCATAAGAAAACTAAAACCACTAATAGGGAATTAATTAAAACGAATGTTTAAAAGGATATGTAAATTAGCTAAATCTTTTGCGGATGAATGGTTGAGAAATCTTGTTCCATCGATTTCATCTTTAACAAAGTTGCATTTCCTTTTTTAAATGAATAGTAAAAAAGTTTTTAATATGAATATCAAACACACACACACACACACACACACACACACACACACACACACACACACACAATTTATACGAGTATAGATTTGATTTTCAAATAGGTAAATTCTGATTGTTTTTTCCTTTTTCGATACCACATTCATTACCAATCACCATCTTGCTTATCGGACGAGCTCATCTTCGAAATGTGAAACGTACGTATAAGCATGAAATGCATTAGCATATTATTATCCTTTTTAGTGACAATCCAGGTTGGATCAGTACGTATGTTTAACAGCATATCACCCCATTTGGAAAATTATTTCATCTTAAAGCATTGAACCAATTTGTTAAACTATCAATCGAACACAAATTGCCATTTGCCTAAAAATGGGGTTTTCTGTTTTAATAGTATTCGTGTGTGATGAAGTGAATATCACACCCAACGTGTCGGGTTCGATTCAATTTACTCCATCACAGAACTTTCATTTGAACGTAGGTGACCTTCACGTGATTGTACCTATTTACAATGCCTCCCTACGGAACAGAGTTAGACACCAGGGTCGTTTTTTAACGTGGAGAAAAGGTACAAAAATAAAAATTGTCTCAGTCGTGAAGTATTTCTCATCCACTGAAAGAGAACCGAGAAATTGAAATGCCGCATCTGAAGAACAGATGCTACACTTTGTTTATTTATTTGCTTCCCCACTGAGCAAATTAGGCAGGAGGCCGTTTTTAATGTGGAGATAGGGGGAGGGGGGAGGGAAATGGGGATCCAGCTCCCGAGAGGAGGGAAGTGGGAGCTGGATTAGAAACTGGTGGTATGAAGGGTTGCCCCTTCAGTGACCAAGGTTAGATATGTGGGGTTACCCCCACATATGGTCTTTGCTAGTCATAGCTTTGCAGTATCTGCCGGAACAGATGGTATTTATTTGCTTCCCCACTGAGCAAATTAGGCACAAGGCCGATTTTTAAAGTGAGGAGTGAAGGGGAAATGGGGACCAACTCCCCAGGGAGTAGGGGAGCTGGATGGTGACAATTGGTATGACGGGTTGCCCCTACATTGACCAAGGTCTTATATGTGGGGTCGCCCCCACATATGGTCTTTGCTTGCAGTATCTGCCGGAACAGATGGTGTTTATTTGCTCCCCCACTGAGCAAATTAGGCACAAGGCCGTTTTTAATGTGAGGTAAAAACCAGCTCCCCTAAAAGTAGGCAAAAAGGGGGCACTCTGGTTACCAAAAATAATAATTGTCCCAGTATAGAGGGTTTCCCCTCCATTGACTGGTACAAATTATCTTAAGTGCAGCATCTGCCGGAACAGATGGTATTTATTTGCTCCCCCACTGAGCAAATTAGGCACAAGGCCGTTTTTAATGTGAGGTAAAAACCAGCTCCCCTAAAAGGGGTCACTCTGGTTACCAAAAATAATAATTGTCCCAGTATAGAGGGTTTCCCCTCCATTGACTGGTACAAATTATCTTAAGTGCAGTATCTGCCGGAACAGATACTACGCTTTGATCTTGGCCAAAAGGCCAGGTATTTATTTGCTCCCCCACCGAGCAAATTAGGCACAAGGCCGATTTTTAATGTGAGGAGTGAAGGGAAAATGGGGACCAACTCCACGGGGAGTAGGGGAGCTGGATAGTGACAATTGGTATGAAGGGTTGCCCCTACATTGACCAACGTCTTATATGTGGGATTGCTCCCACATAGAGTCTTTGCTTGCAGTATCTGCCGGAACAGATGGTATTTATTTGCTCCCCCACCGAGTAAATTAGGCACAAGGCCGATTTTTAATGTGAGGAGTGAAGGGTGGGGGAAGGGAAAAGGGGACCAGCTCCCGAGAGGTGGGAAATGGGAGCTGGTTAAAGGTCAGGCATGTGGGGTTGCCCCCACATCTGGTCTTTGCTAGTCATAGCTTGCAGTATCTGCCGGAACAGATGGTATTTATTTGCTCCCCCACCGAGCAAATTAGGCACAAGGCCGATTTTTAATGAGTGAAGGGGAAATGGGGACCAGCTCCCCGGGGAGTAGGGGAGCTGGATAGTGACAATTGGTATGAAGGTCTGCCCCTACATTGACCAAGGTCTTATATGTGGAGTCGCCCCCACATATGGTCTTTGCTTGCAGTATCTGCCGAAACAGATGGTATTTATTTGCTCCCCCACCGAGCAAATTAGGCACAAGGCCGATTTTTAATGTGAGGAGTGAAGGGAGGGGGAAAGGAAAAAGGGGACCAGCTCCCGAGAGGTGGGAAATGGGAGCTGGTTAGAGGTCAGGCATGTGGGGTTGCCCCCACATCTGGTCTTTGCTAGTCATAGCTAGTCATAGCTTGCAGTATCTGCCGGAACAGATGGTATTTATTTGCTCCCCCACTGAGCAAATTAGGCACAAGGCCGTTTTTAATGTGAGGTAAAAACCAGCTCCCCTAAAAGTAGGCAAAAAGGGGGCACTCTGGTTACCAAAAATAATAATTGTCCCAGTATAGAGGGTTTCCCCTCCATTGACTGGTACAAATTACCTTAAGTGCAGCATCTGCCGGAACAGATGGTATTTATTTGCTCCCCCACCGAGCAAATTAGGCACAAGGCCGATTTTTAATGTGAGGAGTGAAGGGAGGGGGAAGGAGAAAAGGGGACCAGCTCCCGAGAGGTGGGAAATGGGAGCTGGTTAAAGGTCAGAAATGTGGGGTCGCCCCCACATCTGGTCTTTGCTAGTCATAGCTTGCAGTATCTGCCGGAACAGATACTACACTTTGATCCCGGCCCGAAGGCCATTGGGGACACAAATATAAGTAAAATCGAACGACTCAAAATATCGTACCTTTTTAAATAACCAATGAGTCACGGCTTATCAAAGCAAAAGCCAATCGAGGATAATGGTGAACAAGATGGGTGGGTTGTCGATTGAATGATGAAGAATACTACGAGAAGATTGAAACTATTGGATAAAATGAAGAGAATTTGTATTATTTATAAGGAAAATTTATACCAAGTATTTGTAGACACTGGATTTTAAGACGATTATGCTTTAGTCAGCAGGAAAGCGGCCCGGTGGTAATCTGTTCAATAGAGTAGAACATCTTGGAAAGAAACCATGTTTATGGAAATTTCGTTAGACACACGCAGGAAGAAAAGAAAGTTCTTTGTAGTTGTGGTAGAAGGACGAGTTAGAAAAGGCAACCAGATATTTGTGCTCAGTCGAGCGGAGAGAGAGAGAGAGAGAGAGAGAGAGAGAGAAAGAGAGAAAGGAAACAATGGAGTAAAAAAAGACTAGTAAATTCTCTTCTGAAGAAAGTGGCTGTTAATTAACCAAAGAGATTATTTTTTTAATTTTAATACTTTTTATTTTTGGAATGCTTTGAACGAGGCTCCATAAATTGTACATTTATTCTTTTTTGCAGACTGTTATCCGCATCTTCATAGTTGTTATTACTTCACCGCATTTTCTTCGGGGCCCGTGGCGCAGTGGATAGAGGCGTTAACTTTCTATCCTTCCAGGTGAACATTGTCTGAAAGTTGCCGTTTCAATCCTACCAAAAGCAGGCTAGAGGATTAGTTGGTCAAAACCTGGTGAGACAACAACAACTATGGAAGGCAGTAATTACTGGAGATGCAGTTACAAGACTCAGCATTCTTATCCCGTGGGGGTTAATCACATGTAGGAGATGAGAGAATATGTTGGTTGAAAACTGGTGTAAACAACAACGATGAAGCTGAAGATAACAGTCTGCAACAAAATAAATGCACAAACCGAACACATCATCTCCAACTAGATTTCGAATTGATTTTGTTCCCTGTCCACGCAGCAAAGAATAATAAGACGCCACTTCTCTGGATGTGGCGGCAGTATGCTATCAACTATATCGATAAGGTCAAGCAGTTCACCTTCCTGTTATATTTTCGGTACCCTACGTTTGTAAGTAGATATTATATTAACTAGTATGAATTTCGGTAAGGGTGACATAGTACATGTCAGGATAATATGGCAGGAAACGGAAATAGACCAAGCTGCAGATAACGTGATTGAAGCAGGGTGGATGGATAGTTAAAGATTAATTCTCTATACAAAACGCGCTAAAAATTCAGGTGTCAAATGATATGATTAGGGTTTGACAACAGCATATTCTTTTCATTGCTTTGACTCTCCAGTATATATCCGACACAGTTAGACACAATTAATCAACCGAGAACCACATCACTCTACATAAAAAAAAAACATATAAGATATCAATGGATATATACCTGAGAATCAAAACAAGGAAAAGAATATGCTGTTGTCATATCTAGGGATATGACAGAGGGATAACAGAGTTTCTAGTCAGTCGCAGTCAGGAAGCAAAAGAGGCGACAGTTATAATTAGGGCTATGACAACAGCATAATCTTTCCATTGTCTTTACACCCAAGTATATATCCGACACAGTTAGACACAATTAATCAACCGAGAACCACATCACTCTACATAAAAAAAAAACATATAAGATATCAATGGATATATACCTGAGAATCAAAACAAGGAAAAGAATATGCTGTTGTCATATCTAGGGATATGACAGAGGGATAACAGAGTTTCTAGTCAGTCGCAGTCAGGAAGCAAAAGAGGCGACAGTTATAATTAGGGCTATGACAACAGCATAATCTTTCCATTGTCTTTACACCCAAGTATATATCCGACACAGTTAGACACAATTAATCAACCGAGAACCACATCACTCTACATAAAAACATATAAGATATCAATGGATATATACCTGAGAATCAAAACGAGGAAAAGAATATGCCGTTGTCATATCCCTAGATATGACAGAGGGATAACAGAGTTTCTAGTCAGTCGCAGTCCGGAAGCAAAAGAGGCGACATGCATCCGACAATGTAAAGAAAATCTGAGTGAATTTTGACTCGAGACTCTGTCCGTACGTCGCTCATTTCAAGACTAAGTTAGGAAAACAATCTAACAAGTAATTAGAACTAAAATATTCTTCTCTCTTCTCATGAACACTGTATTTTTTAATAAAATCTTCGAACGCCAGTAAGTTTCCATTCTATTTATATGCATAAGTAGATTCGTCTTAAGTTAAACAAAAGATCAACCATCACGATTGGATCACGGCCCACGCACGGAAAAGCAACGATCAGTGAATTAAGACCAGCAATCGCGCACGTATGTAAAATGATTTTGTTTTGTTGATTTACTTTATTGATATCTCACTGGTGAAATGATGTTGAGAAAAGGTAGGTTCTATGATGATGATGCTTGCTGTGTAGGGCATTTTTTCAACTGATCGAGACATTGTTCTGACTGAGCCCGGCATTGTTGTCTGGTAGACCCTAGTCGTTGAGACACACTTATGTAGCTGGGATTTTATTTAGATGCAAGAAAACTGTTTGTAGCATGATTTACTACATGCGCGGGTGTAAAAATAAGCCTAAGAACGGAAGTTTCCACGTAAGGTGAGATTAAGAACAAAAGCGGAAATATCTATCAAACGTTTAAACTTTTAGAATTAAGGTCAAAGAGCCAGGATATTGCGTTACAGAAACGTGGCGAATAAGCTGATTAAATCTTTCTTAATTTCCGATAGAGAAAGAAGGAGAAAGAAAAGGAAAGACAGAGAGAGCGAGAGAGAAAGAGAGAGAGAGAGAGAGAGAGAGAGAGAGAGAGAGAGTGGGGGAAACGGAAGCAACCCCACTCCTTTTTTAGTTATGACGTTACTCCCACGGCTCGGTCACTCAGAGTGATCTTGGAGGGGGGGGGAGCCAACTTTCTAACCGACAACAATTTTTTTGAGCAATAAAAATAAAAGTAAACTAGATGTTAATAGTAATACTACTTACAATATTCTTAATTCTAATCTATGAATGGATTTTTCTCGAAACATTGGAAATATATTTGATAATGTGTGACATGGGCAACATTAAGGCTTTCAAATATACAGTCATTTCTTTACTAGAAAAATGCACCAAGCAAACTGTAACACTGTACGCTCAGTCGGACTGTGCTTGCAATCATAATAAATAACAGCACCCATTAACTTTAGTTATGAATTAAATAAAAGAAGAAATACAAAAAAGGCTTTCTTTAAAGTTCTTTATTCTTATCGATAAAGAGATCTGTTCTCGAAATATTTGAACTATTCTTATAAACGCAGGCGTTATTTTATTTTAATATGTGCATTGCAAATACTTAAAAAAATATAATTTCTACACATAAAATTCAACAAGTTATATATATATATATATATATATATATATATATATATATATATATATATATATATATATATAATAAATTCCATAGCCAAATAACGTCGCAGCCTACAGAAGCCATAACTGCCATGGCTCTTGTGTGCTACGACGTTATATGGCTGTGGAATTTATTATATATAATCTCTCACATTCTGAATATATATATATATATATATATATATATATTATGCGCATAAGCCTGACGAATCCTAGAGTGGATGAAACGCCGAATATTCAGTGTAGCTTAATCGTCATATATATTTTATAAATAACTAACTAGCTCTACCTACATATTGAGCACTTTTGAAGTAAATACTTAAAGTTTACGCATAAATCTATACTTTCGTATATTCATTTTATGTGAGTAAATGAAGTAGTTATATATATATATATATATATATATATATATATATATATATATACATTATAATACATACATACGTGTTGCACAGAAAATATGTAAACAACAATTTAAATATTGTTATAAGTTCCTTTATTGCCAGTATCAAGTTTGGTGGTGCAGGATTAATACATCTAACATCTAGTTTAGCCGCGGGTACACGCGCTAGGGCCTAGCCACTCTGAAGAGTCATGAAACAGCTGTAGATAACCTACCTGTCCACACAAACTAATATATATATATATATATATATATATATATATATATATATATATATATATATATATATATATATAAATCTGAACGTGTGTGTGTGTGTGTGTGTGTGTGTATGTGTGTGTGTGTGTCTGGTCACAAATAGGCTCCTATATGGTTGACTATTTAAAAAAAAAACTGATTACATATAATCATAGAAGATGTATCGAGGATCAGGAATGGGTATGTCTGATCTGGCAGAACGGTGTTCATAAAAATTGTGGGGTCTGCGTTCGCGCCTAACCCCAAAAGTATGGAAATAAAAAAAAAACGTTTACAAGAGTTTTTGATATAGATGTACATAAGAATACTTTGATAAGTATGTTTCAACTTAAATAGAGATGGTATAATAAAATTGTGGGCCTGCGTTCGCGCCTGTACTCCATGAAAATATGACACAAACTTTAACAAAGACTTTTCATATCTATTTGCGTAAGTACACTTTGATAATTATGTTTCAGTTTGAAGAAATATGGTATAATAAAATTATGGGGTGTTCGTTCGCGCCTGACCTCCATAGAATGCAAATATGTCACAAAGTTTAACAAGGTTTTTTAAAAGGAGTGAGGGTCCACAATAACACCTTTACTTTAATCTGAATTCACGTTAGCTTTTATTTATTTTTTTAAGTTGAATCATATTGTGTCGAATAAATTCACCTCAAATTCACGTTCTTATTAAAGTGAAAGCAAAAAAAAAAAAAAATAAATAAATAAAAAAGTCGGAACTTTAGACAATTCTCGACACAAATTTTGCATAACTCTGTTTTTTTTCCTTCTTCACTTGCACGTGGCACTCTTTCGAAAGTAGATAAATAGATAAATAATAAAAAATAAGAACGTTACTTGTTATCGTGTCCAAAGAAGGAAAAAACCCTGCTCACGTGATTACGTGTCTTTTTAAAAACATTTACATAACCTTTTTATTTTTATTTATATATCTGTTTAAGCTTTTTTGTCAGTATACTAGAAGGAATTCAGTTGATTACAACCCTTTCTGCGTGTTCTTTATATTACAATAGCACAACTCTGAATCCGACGGCACAATACTACATCGTTCAATACTGTAAAACTGAAAGAAAGCTGTTCTGCTTGAAAAGCCGCCATTTTCTTCTTATTCATATCGATTATTTGTTTTAATGTAATTACGTGTTTACTTTTTTAATATCTCATTTTGCTGTTTCGAATTATTTTACTAAACGTAAAGCTTCATTATTTTTCAAAACTGTTTTTGGTTCTTTGTTTTTCGATATTTCGTCGATATTATTTAGTAAGAGTGTTTAGCAGAAAAGCCAACAAACGACTACTCGAAAAAATAAATATACAAGAAATAAATGTTACCATAGTCAATAAAAGTTCAGTTCATGTTTTTTTTTGTTTTGAAATAGTTTTTAATGCTCTTTACTTGAAATAATTTCAGCGAACCGAAATTAAAACGAAATTTGAGGCGATAACTACTTAAATTGATTTTTATATAAACTACACATGCCATAATCGAATATTCCTCAAACACAAAATAAAATATTAAAATATGTTTATAAATATTCCTTACGTTGACGGAAGTATCTTAAATTGTGAACACAGAATGCTCAGGTGCCCCTTCTTCAAATTGAAAACAGGGCTCTCCATTTCAAAGTCGCTGCCATTTTGATAATTTTTAACCGGTTCGTGAATTAAAAAAACAACATTTTACAAACTACTTAAAAATACAATCCAATGAACTTTTCTACCATAAAAGTAACTTTTATTGTCTATGGTAACATTTATTTCTTGTATATTTATATTATTATATATAAAACATTTTCTCTTTGTAAGGAAACATCATTTTGTTGGTCACTCTTTGGCTACGAATGGAAACAAAGATGATATAAAAAATATATTTTCGCGAAAAGTATCTTTACTTTCATCATATTTTGCTTAGGGTAAAATTTTTTAGTATCAAAACCTACCTCTTTACAACCCCCTCCCTTTTATAACCTATCATACTTTCATCAATCACAGTCCATTTTCTGTAGGCTGTTTTTGAACCCAGTCAACGACGGGTACTTCTGCTAGTATATATATATATATATAATGAAACACGCCAAGCACTTATAGAAATAAACATAGGCATTCGCACATAAGTATAAATAAAATATTTATCAATGCCATGCTACGGATCATTAGCGTGGTGACTATCGTAGGATTCGAACCTGCCATAGCCAGCCACGCTGATGAGCCGTAGTACGGTGTAACACGTTTCCTGTGGATAACAATTATATATATAATTATGTAAATATATATAATTATGTAAATATATATAATTATGTAAATATATATAATTATGTATATATATATATATATATATATATATATATATATATATATACTAGCAGGCCGCTCGACATTGCCTTGTTGTAAAATACGCTTAAATATGATATTTGGATTAATGCAGAGTTCTTATTTCTTATTATAATATATTGGACCAAATCATGTAGAACATCTGCGTGAATACAATTACACGTAATAGTTAACTAAAGATGATCATCCCATAAGAAAACCGAAAACCAAATAGGGATTTAATTGAAATGAATGTTTAAAAGAATTTGAAAATTAGCTAGATATTTTTCAGATAAATGCAATTCCACGAACCATATATAACAAAGTTGTATTTTTTAAAAATAAATTGAAAAAAGGGGTTTTAATATGAATATTAATGCACAAAAAAAAAAAAAAATTATATGAGTATATATATATATATATATATATATATATATATATATGAAGAAAATAATGGAAATAGTATTCCGACAAGATATATATATATATATATACAGTGATGATCATATTTATTGGCACGGTAAAATAAAAGTTAAATTTTGTCTAATAAATTCTAAAAAAGGGATTAAATTAAAGAAAATAACAAAGTATATTATGTATTTTTAACTGGCCTTTCCGATGCAGCAATCGGATTTTAGAAAAAATAAATAACAAAGGAACAACAAACATAATTGCAAAAAACCCTTGTTCAAAATTATTGGCACGGCTTTGTTTTTCTTTTAGTATCAGTATAATATCAATCAATTTCCGGTTTACGTGCTTTCTGAACTTTTTTATAGCCATATTATGCTTGTTTAACGCTAATTCAGTGAATAATTTTTTTCAGATAATTTTTAGATAGCGATTTATTTAAACTATTATAAGTGACTAAATTATAATTTTCAATCGCCATGGTTAAAACTAAGGAACACAGCGAAGACGTCAGGAAGCTTGTTGTAGCATGCCATACCAATGGGGAGGGCTATGATAAGATTTCAAAGAAGCTAAACCTTCCCAAATCCACTGTTAGAGCCATAATAAACAAGTTCAAATCGCAAGGCCACGTTATGAGTTTAGAGGGTAGAGGGAGAAAAAGGACTCTTTCCCCAAGAGATGAACGGAAAATTGTTCGACAAGTAAAACAAAACCCAAGGATCTCTGTTGGGGAGATTGTTGATGAACAGAGCACCTCTGGAGTGAATGTATCTCGACATACAGTTGGTAGAGTTTTGAAGAGAGCTGGTTTAAAAGCATGTCGTCCGAGAAAGGCTCCCTTATTGAAGCCTATGCACCTGAAAGCAAGGCTAGCCTTTGCAAAACGTCATATTGATAAAGATGTTGCATTCTGGAAACGTGTTCTATGGACTGACGAAACGAAAATAGAGTTATTTGGCCATAATAAAGTGTCTTATATTTACAGAAAATCTGGCGAAGCTTTCTTGCCTAAGAACACCATACCCACAGTGAAGCACGGTGGAGGCAGTTTGATGTTTTGGGGATCCTTTGCTGCCTCTGGACCAGGGAGACTTGTTAAGGTCACAGGTAGCATAAAAAAGGAAGATTATGTTAAAATATTGGATGAAAACCTGAAAGACTCTGCTAAAGAGCTCTCACTTGGTCGTCGTTGGTGGTTCATGCAAGATAATGACCCAAAGCATTCGGCTAAACTGACTAAGAAATGGCTTGAGGACAATCATATTAATGTTTTGGAGTGGCCATCACAAAGCCCAGACCTTAATCCAATTGAAAATTTATGGAGAACATTAAAATTGAGGGTAATGCAAAGGAAGCCTAAGAATCTTATTCAATTGGAGGATTATTGTCAGGAAGAGTGGGTTAAAATTACTACTGAAGAGTGCAACAACTTGGTTGTAAACTATGAAAAGCGACTGAGGAAGGTAATCAAGGCCAAAGGCTATACAATTGATTATTAAATAAATCGTGCCAATAATTTTGAACAAGGGTTTTTTGCAATTATGTTTGTTGTTCCTTTGTTATTTATTTTTTCTAAAATCCGATTGCTGCATCGGAAAGGCCAGTTAAAAATACATAATATACTTTGTTATTTTCTTTAATTTAATCCCTTTTTTAGAATTTATTAGACAAAATTTAACTTTTATTTTACCGTGCCAATAAATATGATCATCACTGTATATGTATATGAATAATAGTAAGAACAGAGCTGTAAAATAGAAGTTTACAAATTGTTCTAATTATTCAGCAGAATACTCCAAAACTGGTGTGCGAGGGTAATCCTTAATCCGTGGAGTTTCATATAATGCTAATTCTTTTCATCAGAGGAAAAACTGTGAGCAAAATAACAAGACAGTCAGGCTAAATAGTAGCGTTTCTATTTATTTGCTGGTTACTGCATAGGATGAAACTAAAAGTTTATGAGTTTAATCACAAAACTTAAACATAAGAATATAAATATGGAAAACATTACATGCGAACAGTTCATTGAGAGTTCAACATTAAGACAAAAACAACCAACCGTATATAGAGAAAAAGTCCAGTGTAATGGAGGCTATTATTTGCAGGTAAATGAACAACAACTGGTGCTTGCCTCAGTGGTCTCATTTGAAAACAAAACGTCAAAAATTGGAGTTTAAATATTTGAAGACAGCCAAATTAATGCTTCCATTTTGGCTGGATGAAAAATGGAAAGAATATACATACATATATATACATATATATACATATATATATATATACGCATGTATATACATACATATATATATACTTATATATATGCGTATATATATGCATATATATATACTTATATATATGCGTATATATATGCACATATATATATATATATATATATATATATATATATATATATATATATATATATATATATATATACAAATATTATTGAATAGCACGGAGTTATTCTGTTCTACAATTTTTCTTTTTTATCTTCTCCAATCTCCGAATAGTCCTTTTTGTGTTCTTCAACAACTAACACATTGTCGTGAATGACTCTCCACCTCTCTGACTCTAGTTCCATATCACAACATTTGAAGGGATATGGCTGCCATCATTCGGAATTTCGAAGAATTATGGTACAAAATACAAGAGTATTGCAGAGTGAGAGAAATGTAAATAGGCTACGAATACTCGAGACGTTGTACATAAAAATAAAGAAGCCTCAGATAAATAATATTAATTATAAGTGCAGCCGAAACATTTGGAAATGTTTGGGATAAATTTTGAATATATATATATATATATATATATATATATATATATATATATATATATATATATATATATAAATATAAAGTCCGCCCACCTAACTTGTAACAAGCTACCACGTGACTATGAAAAAATGTATATATATGTAATTTAAAAAAACAATTTCTACATTTATTTCTACAATATGCCTGAGAATGATAGAAGCACTTCTGTCGAAAGCGCTCGCGATTATGGATCCAACCTATACAATTTCGAGAAGAACACAAAAAGGACTATTCGGAGATTGGAGAAGATATATATATATATATATATATATATATATATATATATATATATAAATAAACATGTTTATTTTGCGTTACCCTGGTAGGGTATGTGCAATAAAATCGGTAATAATGAAATTGAGTGCGATTTCATTATTTAAAAGGGGTGATTGATGCCTACCTTCAGTTTCGAAAGACAAAGGATACCCCCTGTAGAGGCAGCTGTGGGTGTAATTGTGAGGCAAGGGTTTCGCAATCGCAACAACACTTTTCCTGAATCAGCACTGTTTGAGTCCAGTTGCAAGGAGAAGTCCAGGCCGATGGGAAACAATGCCGAGATAAGACGTGAGCACATACAGCACCTGGAAGTCCTAAATGGTCACCCATTTTGTACTGAACAAGTTCAACGTTGCTTAACTTCGGTGATCCAGCGGAAACCGGTGTGTGAACGTGGTTATGCTACATTACGATATTACGTATTATTTAAGAGGACGGCTCAACAAAAACTTATTTACATTAGACTCGAAAGCGGCTATGTTGTAGTCAGCTGGTAAGCAGTCTCGTGGTATTGTGTTCCACAGACTGACAGTTTTAGAAAAGAAACTTTGCTCATGGGATCTTCGTTTAGTTTTAGGACCTGATTGCGAATAAGAGAAATTATTGTTAGTTTCTCATTTCTTTTTCTTCATTTTATATAATTTCAGTATTAAAAAAAAAAAAAAATTACCGATGATCGTGTTTAAAAAGAACGTTTTTTTTTTTTTTAAATAAAGGTTATTGATCCTTTGTAGGTTATCGATTAAAGAAGTCGGTAAAAGAAAGTCAAAAGAAATTTCAGCTATTTTCAGGTGAATTCTTAATAAGCACGTCGTTACTGGCAGTACCGAAATCATCACGAATGTTCCAGAATTACGACTAATATTAGTTAGCTTTATTCAAAAGAAAAAGAAACCTTTTTTGGTGATTGGACGCTGGTGGTGTCTATATGCGCGTGTGTGGGGGAGGGAATGGTGTGGGTTATCGAGGAAATAAGCGGGATAAAAGCGCGCATGCATTACATGTCAGACATGGCCATTTTTTGATAGGTGGAAATAGCTTCTTCGGTGCTTCGATAAATTAATGATCTTTTAAACATACATTTCAGGTGAAAACATCATTACGTACTTAACGTGTCCTGTCTAAATTAGTCTAAATTTTTTAAAATTACGAAAAGAAATGATCCAGTAGAAAAATAATAACAAGTATTAATAAACATTATCAATCTTATCGATATATAGAATTTTATTGCATGTTTTTAATGTCGAGGAGTTCGCAAGAGCTTTTAAACCAACGTATTTCAAGCGAACACATTATTACATACCTACGTGTGATGCCTGAAATAGTATAAATTCCTAAAATTACGGCAAATGATCCAGTAGAATATAATTGCAAGTTAAAATAAAAATTATTGAATTTAGCAGTTTATAAAGTTTTATGATGTGTTTCAATGTTCCAGAGTTCGCAATATCCAGGGGGAGGTAACTGAAATCGATAATTTTGACTAAATAAAAACGTACCCTCATATTTAAACACAAGATTTTAGAACGTAATTGTGGCTGATTTATCTATTTAAAATATTTCAAGCATGTCATCCACTGGATAATTTTTCGTATTAAAAAAAAAAATGTATACTAATTTAAACACGACACATAAGTACAAATAATGTTTTCACCTGAAATGCGATAGTTTAAAAGATCACCAATCTAAACTAGCACCTTTTTTCTACCTCTTTTCTCTTTCTCTCATTGAATAAAAAAATTGAACCTCTTTTTTTATTGTTAATTTTTAAATCAGTCTGCCTTACCGGCTAGTATCTGGTCGCTGCAGATCACAACGAACAACACATAACTATCCGACGTTTCTGAATTTTTCAGATGAGGATTGGTTATTCGTATTATTTGGATTCATCGGATTACTGTTTTCATCAGTAATTGTGAATTACTTAGGACTTCTATCCAGTCATGTCTGAAGGAACAAGAGCATGCTACTCCCGTAAAGTAAATAAGGGGTTCCATTCGAAATTCGACCCAAATTCCCGAGTTCGACAGAAACATTCCCGAGTTCGACAAGATACACCTGAAAAAGGTCGGAGGTTACATCGACTGAAACGTTGTGAAAATGCCACTCAAGATTAGAACAGTAGTTGGATGAATTCAAAATAATCCGACATAACTATCTGTTGTATGTATTGCAGTTGATGATTGGAAGCCAATCCTCAGCTTGCAAGGCCAGCAGGATCGGTTTGGTCATTCATGCAGTATATTTAACAATGGGGAATCAAAAACAAACTGAATTACAACAAATAACTTTTACGAAACGCACGAAAATTGTTATTGACCTGTGTACTTTTTAAGTCATACGTTTTGATTTTCTATTTCAATATAAAATGTCGTTGGACGCTGCCTTCTGGAAACACTAAACATCGAATATGGCCGACCCATGTGTGTACTTGTTATTAACATTTTTAGTGTTAAGTGGGTATCAACATTTTTAAATATGCACAAAACTCTAGTGTGTATTCCAAGAATTTAACACAGTTTTTCTACAAGTAAAAATGTCAAATTACTTTATTTACAGTGCTACTTGGAAAAATTCAGTTTTAAAAGTTACACTATTCTGGGAGTTGAAGGTTAAGTTCTCGGTGCAGGCGAAATAAAAAAATAGAATTTCGAATTATTTATGATTTCTACGAAGTCATGGGTGACATAACGAGAGCATGCTACCTCCGTGGATTAAAAAAAAAGATTCGGTTTAAAATTCTGTGCAGATTCCCGAGTTCGACAAGATACTCTGGGGGTTACATCGCTCGCAACGTTTTAAAAAGAGCACTCTAAATGAAAAGAGTAGTTCGAAGAATAGTCAAATTACTTGTTCTAAACACGGAAAAATATTGATCGTCTGAATCTCTCTCTCTCTCTCTCTCTCTCTCTCTCTATATATATATATATATATATATATATATATATATATATATATATACATATATATATTATATATATATGTATATTATATATTATATATATATATATATATATATATATAATATTATCAAGAAGTAAAAATTAAGTTTACAAACTAAAGGCTTTTGTAAACTTGAAGTAGATATAAATATTAATAGTTATATAGTAATCCCAATCAAATAAAAAAGCTCAATAGAACCAAGATAGAAGATAGAGATTTTAATAGAACATAATTAAAGACTGTAAATTATAATTTACATTAATTTAATATTCGATATGATACTCAAATAAGAAATATAAAAAATATTAAAATTTTCTTACTCCGTGAAGTTTCAAAGAAATGCATTCTTCTCATCAGAAGAAAGATATTAGCAAATGAATAATATAGCGACGCCATGAATTTGTTGGTACTGGCATGAATTGAAACAGCGTTATACGAAAACTAGTCATAAATTCAAAAAAAGCTTTAGTGCAAAGAGTTCATGAAATAGGGAAAGGAAATGAAAAATAAAAAAAAGTGAATTAAAAATTGAAAATCCAGATGAAAAGATATAGAGTGGCTAAGCATTTCAAAGAAGAAATGATTATAATAGTCAATGTTCTCATGAGAAGAAGTTGGATTTATAATGTTGACAAATAGATCCAAATAAAAAATCCCAAATGTGTGTACGCCAAAATCTGTAGAAAAATCTCGTTTGCAAGGCGTTTGAAAAAGAAAGAATATTTCGAATTGTTAAAGTTTTTATTTTTTTAAACTTAGGGATAGTGGAGTCGGCGTAATGAAATCTATCATGGCCGATTAACAAATGCGACTCCAAATACTAACCTGGAAATTCCTACGTCTCGGCGTAATGCATACAGCGCCCAGTATTCCTAAATGGTCAACCATATGATACTGGCCAGCTTTATCGTTGCTTAACTATATATATATATATATATATATATATATATATATATATATATATATATATATATATATATATATATATATATATATATAACGGGTGAGGGAAGTCAAATTTGTACAATAAAAGTTAAGTTTCTTTTTCACAGCGGGCACCGCATCAATTGTTTTGAAATATATTTTATAGAATCACTCGTCACATAAAAAGTAATTGGAGTCGCCATAAAAACTGTAAAGTAAAGAATAAGAAAACTATTACAAGGAAATCCTAAAGTGAATGGCAAAAAAAGTCTCTCAAATCTAAGATCCTAAAGCCAGTTCGATGAAAAAATGTCAATCGAACTTAATATAGACAACAAGACCATTAGAAGTGCAGCAAAATATGGCGTGGTTTTTAAATCTTACATAAGAACACGAAAGCAGTTGAAAACAGCCATGAAGGAAAAGAGGCTGGATAAAACGCAATGAAATTATTACAATTATAAAAAGTTCTTCGTTGTACAGATCTTTTCAGACGAAACGATCTTCACTGCTGATGCTATTTTTAGCAAATATATACAGCTAAAGTTATAAGGACATTCAGAGCTAAACATCCTGCTCAATTTATAGCTTTTAGTGTTCTGATTTCTGATGGACAAAAATGCCTAAAAAATTCTAAAAATCTGATGAAAAGTTCAATATTGATATTTACTAGAAACCTTCGTTATTGACATTCATGCACAAAATGTCAATTATTCCATCAGATTTTGCATTCATTTTAAATTGGTTTGCAATGACAATAAATAAGTTCCAAGGACATTTCTTGGCGGTGCTTGGTCTCAACTTTGCTTTAGCCATGGACAGTTTTATGTAGGATGTTCACGGGTAGCCCCCCTCAGTCTATCTATATTAGAACCAGAAGGCACAACATCAAATATTGTTTATCCAAGAGCTTTATACAAATAACAAAGACAATGCTACATTCCTTGAACGCATTCACTTGCATAAAATTCATTTAACTTATGTCCCTTCATATTTATATGCACTTCAAATCCACTATTCCAGAATACATTTAAAAATAGATCCAATATCCGGAACATTTTTCTTTTTTTTTTGTTCAAGGGAGGTGTTGTTTGATCAACACTGCTGAGGAGCCATGATTTAATATAATGTTTTGTTTTAAAATCCACGAAACAGTGTTTCATGGTAAACAACTGATGATCCCTGAAAACTTAGGACTATTGTGAGTTTGAGAAAGCCAGTTGATTCAGCGATTGCAGGAGATTAAATGACTTACTGACTAAATAATTTTCTAACGAAGGACTAAAATATTAAAAAAATAATTTTTTATTTAGTTTACAAGGTTAAAAAACCTTCCAAGACCATATAAGTAGACGTTAGAAAATTCGTTCAATAAGATACACCTGCTGCTGCTGACGCGTTCTGCGAGTAACGCCCCTGACACAAGCAGTTCGCTGAATAATCCATATACGAGGGCGTGCAATAAGTAATGCCCCTGATCCACTTTCCATAGCAGTAGAGCAACGAAACTTGGCATAGTTATTAGTCTTTCTCTACATAGGAACCATGCAGAGTTATGCGTTTCTCCCATCGTTTGATACAGCTCTGGAGACCGTTTTTGTAGAACACACCACGTTGGTCCTCCAACCACGACGTGACTTCAGAAATCAAAGCTGTATCATCTGGGAAACGCTTTCCTTTCAAAAACAACTTCATGGCTGGGAAGAGGTGAAAGTCAGAGGGTGCAAGGTCAGGAGAGTAGGGAGGATGGAGGAGGATTTAATAACCACACGCCCGTGCTTCTGATCTGGCGACATGCGAGTTGTAGACCGGAGCGTTGTCCTGAAGGAGGAGTGTACCTTTGCTGATCTTGCCCCGCCTCTTGATTTTAATAGCTTCCCTTAATTTCCTCAAAAGTGAAGCATAATAGGTTTCTGTAATTGTGGTACTCTTTGCCAGGAAATCTGTCATCACTACTCTGTCCTGGTCCCAGAAGACTGTGAGCATGACCTTGCAAGCGGAGGGCTGCACCTTTGCCTTCTTCAGAGGTGGTGAGTCCCAGTGCTTCCACTGCATTGACTGGGCTTTGGTCTTTGGATCATAGTGATGGACCCAGGTTTCATCCTATGTAATCAGTCTTTTGAAAAAGTTTGAGTCATCTTCTTGGCACATCTCCAAATTCATCCTCGTTCTCGCTTCTAGAATGGTGTGAGCAACCTGGGAATCCATCTGGCAGACACCGTATGCATATGCAAATGGTCATGAATAATAGTTTCCACAGATCCTGTACTAATCTTGACATCTTGGGCTATTTGGCGAATAGTAATGCGCCGACCTTCCAAAATGGCAGCCTCAACTTGGCGGACAGATGCCTCATCAATGGCAGAAGGGGGCGACCAGGTCTGGGAGCTGTTTCCACAAACTTCCGGCCATGTTTGAATTCATGATGCCAGCGTTTTACAAGGTCATATGATGGGGCATTATCACCATAAGTTTCTTTCATTTCATCAAAAGTCTCGTGTGGTGTACGTCCTTTCAAATACAAAAACTGGATCACTCCTCGACATTCAACAGGCTTCATTTCACACCTGACTCAGTTCAAACACCTGTAAAACAGAAACCACAATTATTTCAGAGCTGTAATTTGCCACATAACCCGTAGAGATATAAATCATTGCACATGCAAAATTTCAGCTAGATCAGACACTGGAAATAGGAGAAAGCGATAACGATATTTTTTTTTTTTTTAGGAATTGTTATCCTTATCTTCATAGTTGTTATTGTTTAACCACGTTTCGGCCAACTCATTCTCTGGCCTTCTTCAGGTGGTTAACAGCAACGAGATGAACAACTTATGAAGCCTCATCTCAAAGGATCCCTCCTCCCGCCAAATAAATATAATATGTGATAAAGATAGATACATAAATATATGGAAAGAGAGAGAGAGAGAGAGAGAGAGAGAGAGAGAGAGAGAGAGAGAGAGAGAGAGAGAGAGAGAGAGAGAGAGATTGTGATAAACGACAAAGCGTCCGTCTTTATGGACTGAGCTTGGGTTTTGGCCTTGAAATCCGCCGCTTGTTAGATCTCCGTTAATCTGTTCGCATAGACAAGCTAAATTCGATATGCCAAACATTACAGATAAACACTTTACTGACCTTTTGTTCGATTTTATCTTTACTTGATTTTTTTTTTTGAAAACAAAAAACAAACGAGAGAGAGAGAGAGAGAGAGAGAGAGAGTAAGAGGGAGGAATCAGTTGAAATTAGCCACGCCCACAATAAAAAAGAGAGTCGATCAGAATAAAAAAAAAACTGTTTCTCCAACCTATAAATGCAGAATCAGATTCAAAATTGCCCACCACCCCTCCCTTTTGTTCTCTTCTCTCTTTTGTCTTTTCTATCTTTTTGAATGAATTGGGCCATTCGCCTCCCTGCCATTACTTCTTTGATCGGTCGCTTTATATATAAGTCAATGCTCTTTGTGATGTCATCCAGCGTGCACGGTGATGAGCAAGATCCAAATATATACAGCAAACGATGAAGCTTATAGGCGACTGAAAGGTAAATTTAGCTACAAAAAATTGTGTAAGAGCCATATGAAAGCAAGTAAGTATAGTAGATAAAACAAAGGGTCACAGTGAGGGAAATTAAGATTGCTTACACCCTCCACACACACATGCATATATATATATGCGTGTGTGTTTGTGTGTGTGTGTGTGTAATGGCTGGATCATTCTACCGCTCCAGTAGATACCTCACTGCCGATGTAATTATTTACCTGTATAAGAGGTACTGTTGCGACATCTGGGCTGGAGCTGCTATGAGCACACTATCCTGTCTCAAGTTCAAAACCGATTTCGAAACATCGCAATTGATGCCTTTCTCTCTTCCCTTCAATCTCTGTGAGCCTGTCTCTGTTCTATCGCTATTTTCATGGCAAGTGCTCGCTAAGTTTCAATCTGTGTCCCCTCTCGCCAAACCACTATCAACAATTCCCCCACTCTCTATCTGTGATTAAATCTAAATGCAGGTTCCATGGACAGAGCTTCTTTCTTAGAACTGCTTGCCTGTGGAACTCTGCTTTCTAGCTGAATGCAACATGGTTGTCTTCAAGTCTTATGTGAACAAGTTTCTGTTGAGCTCTCCCCTGAAATAATCAATTTATACCAATTTCCACCCCTGGCGATTACTACACCGATGTCTACTGTACACTCATTAACCCTTATCCTCGAGTGGCCTCATGGCCTTGATAAATGGCAATTCCCTTGTAATATACATATATATATATATATATATATATATATATATATATATATATATATATATATATATATCGATATTTCTCTGTCTAGCTGAAACCAAAGCTATATCGCTATTTATATTTTTGGATTTCTCATGTAAACGGAGTAGTGTTTTCTCTGTTTCATGAGACAGTCCTCCCAGGGATTACTTTCTCTTTGGGTGATGGTACTGTAGTATATACTCTGGTCTCATTATACCATCTCCCACGCATTGTCTCTTCCCTATTGGAGGTGTGATGGTAGGGATTGAGTGTTGTATCTTTCTTTCTCTTACCACGAGATAATCTTCACATGAATTACTTGTTCTTTGGGCTGGTAGTGTAGTATGCGTACCGTTGGAAGGAGCATAGTTCTGCTAGTTTGTTTTACGTTTTGTTGGGGTTTTGTCTGACGCCCATGTTTGTCGCGGGTTGTACAATAGTTCAATGAAATGATTAATTAGTCTACAGGCGTGAAAAGTAAAAAGAAAAGTAAAACTATATTTTTTTAAACAAGAATAAAAAAAAATGATCCGTATAAATACCTGGTACCGCATGGGATGCCGTGAACTCATTTTAGTTTTAACTGTGTTTTCACATTTTTAAACTTATACACTAAAAGAAATAGAATTGTTTGTAAAGTAGAAAACTCCCATTATATTCTTCATTTTAAGATATCAATTATCATTCGTGATTATTTATTGTTAAGTTATTACTTACAGTTGTTTCATATTACCGATCGGCTGGACCGAGCTATATAATATTCGAAAGAAATTGTTACAAAGTACATTATCATCAGGTTGTTGCAAAAGTTTTTGCCGATTTGTAGTAGAACATTATAAATCATTATAATTTATTTTATGCATATTATTATCACGTAAACATATCACCGTGATTAATATTTAACGTATTTTCATATTATCATATTTTCTGCAATATTCTCACCTATCTTGATCCGAAAACAACCTTCATTAACCAACAGAAATGGAGCCATCTTCCATCATGATAATGCTCGTTGACCAAAGACTTGAAAGAGAGAATTTGGTTGGGAAATCTTTTGCCTCATCCTGCATATTCTCCTGACTTAGACCCCTCGGATTATCACTTATTTCGAGGATTCCAAAACCATTTAGATAGATTTGGCTTAACATCGCGATGATTTAACATGAATTAGATTCATCTTTCACATCGAAGACTAAAGACTTTTATAAGCGAGACACTTTTAATCTCACTGACAGATGGAATGAAGTCATTAAGAGCAAAGGTCGTTATTGTTACGAATAAAGATTTTCAAAAACGCACAGTTTTTCATGTTCAAGATGAAATTTAAAATCAGCAAAACAGCTTTGCACAGAACTGATAAATTGCCAGTAATATAATAAAATCGTGACAAATAAAAATTGCATAGTTAGAAGCAACGTGTGATTTGTCAGCTTAAATGCTATTTGGGTCTGATATTAAAAGTTCGACAAAATAACTTTATATATTAGATCTATATGAGCACTGAAAGTGCTAATCATTATCCCTGACTGGTAATGCGTGTTTGAATCCCATCAAGGTTGCTAAAGTCATCTCACGCCTAATATATTTGGAAATTGCTAGGATTCAAGTTTAGTTTCTCTAGTTATGAATGGATTTTGTAGTGTCGACAAGACTCTAGAGTAGTGATTCCCAACCATGGTGCCGCGACCCATTAGTATACCATGGAATGATTACTCGTGTGCTACAAAGAGATAATAGCTAGAAGCCATTTCATTTCGTTTTGTTTAATAAATATATTTAATTTCTTAATCACGATAACACCACTCAATTCAAAATCGTCAAATTTCTGGAATCTGAACGTTTCACACATACTAATTGGTAAACTCTTTTTTATAGTTTATATTAGTGATGGGACGATTAATCGGAATATCAGGAGTTTTTCAAATTATCCGGAATCGGCATTGGAGTTGAATAATTCAAACCCGATTTTGATACCAAAACGATTCCTAAATACATTAGAACCCTGGGATCCGAAATTAGAAATTAGTAACAAAATACAGTAAAGTATATAATACACATGCATATAATCAAATAAGACGGGGCAAATACCGTAACTAGGGACCGGGAAAACATCGTTACCTGAAAAACGTATCGTAGGGCCACCGTATCCCGTGGTTCTACTATACACAGGTTATAAGATAAAACGAGTTAATTTCAAGCTGATGTAACTTTATGCAGTAGTAGTAGTATAGATAATCTTTTAAATGAATTCATTTTTACTCTTGTTAGTGGTATGAACTGTTGCAACATAGCGCAGACATGTGTATGCAAATGCATTACGTCACCGGTAAAGAAAAAAAAAAGATTATAAAAAAGGAAGAAGACGACGATCACGTGAAAAACTTGAACAACGTCCGGGATAACATTCCAGATCACGTGAGTGACGTCACGGCCATGACAACGAAGAAATAAATGTCGTCGCTACAAAAGAAAAAGCGAGTTGAAGTTTTTTTTTCTATTCTTTGCTTACTTTGCGACTGAGGCAAACACTGTGTGTTGGTTCCCGGACAACGTTACACCGTGAACAAAAATTTAAAAGAATGATCATTTGTAGTTTTAAAATTCGGAATTCAACTGATGGCTGGATCGAATAAAACCTCTTTAATACATTGTTACCTAGCATATTGTTAATATTTTATTGCAAACAGGCTTTATGAAAAATTTTTTTTTCTGTGCCGCTAAAATGAAAAAAAAAAAAAAAAAAAATCAATAGTATGTCACCGTGTAAAAAAGGTTGGGATCAATTGCTCTAGCGCCTTCGCCGAGAAACTTGTTAAGCAGAAGGAAAACCTTCGAAATAACGCCCGCTACTCAGTCGGTATTTGACACATGGCAAACCATGCACCTGTACAGACCAGATATGATTCATTATAATTAAATGCAACTGATGTGGGTGGGGTGGGGGTTCGATCAGTCACCAATCATATAATCAGCAATAATTACATACCTGATCAGTCACCTGTCACCTCAGCAGATTTGTCTTAATTACTTATGTAATAGGCTTTGTAATTAATTTTATAAGATTAAAGGTGACACTTTAACTTACGATATGTCTGGTTAGCAAATTAATTAAAACCTGGATTGCTTCATAAACAATACAAGTATTTATATAGTCCAATTAATCGACATGATCTGAAACGCTAACATATAAAAAGGTAGAGTATGACGATATAATATATATATATATATATATATATATATATATATATAATACACATATATATACATATATATACATATATACACATATATATACATATATATACACATATATATATATACATATATATATACGTATATATACATATATATACACATATATACACATATATATACACATATATATACACATATACATATATACACATATATATACATATACATATATATACATATATATATGCATATATATATACATATATATCCATTATATATATACATATATATACACACATATATATGCATACATATATATATACATACATATATATACATACATATGTATATACATACATATATATACATACATATGTATATACATACATATATATACATACATATGTATATACATACATATGTATATACATACAAACGTATATACATATATATACATACATATGTATATACATACATATATATACATACATATGCATATACATGCATATATATACATGCATATATATACATACATATGCATATACATGCATATATATATACATGCATATATATATACATATATATATATATATATATATATATATATATATATATATATATACATACATATCTATGTATATATAGTAGCTTCCTTCAGTTTTGGCAGACCATAGATGCCCACTGTAAGAGTGCCTGCGCGTAGAATTTTTGTGGCAAGGGTTGCGCAATCCATAACCACACCTCCTTAATCCTGAATCGGCGTTGTTAAATACCAATAACAAGTGTAGGTTCAGGGCGACTGGAAACAATGGCGAGATAAGCAGAGAACACATAGTGCGCCTAAAATTCTCAAACCGTCACTCATCTTGTATTAGCCAAGCTCAACGTTGCTCAACTTCTGTTATCTGAGGAGGACTGGCGGGTCAACATGATTATGCCGTATCACCCCCCCCACACACACAATGTAATTATTTAGCACAATATATATAATTATTTAGAACCTTAGCTGTAGTTTGAATATAAAATATAGAGTAAACACTATCAATAATTTCCCCCACTCTTTATCTGTGCCTAAACCTAAACGTAGATTCCATGAACAAAGCTTCTTTCTTAGAACTGCACGCCTGTGGAATTGTCTTCCGTTTTCCTGCTTTCCGGCTGACTGCAATATGGTTGTGTTCAAGTCTAAAGTAAATAAGTTCTTGATGAGCCGTTCCATATAAGTTATCAAATTTACCAAATTTTCATTACTAATGATTACTATATTGTCCAATTTCTACTGTACACTCTTTAACCCTTATCCTTGAGTGGCCTCTGGGCCTTGATAATGTGGTGATGCCTATGTAAAAAAAAAACTACTTCGAACAGAAAGGACATTCTAAATGAAAATTAAACATTGAAGATAAAAATCTTGAAACAAAACTGAATTTAAAATAAATATTTGAAATACTAACAAACATAATTGCTAACTGCAGCATTTATATAAGCAAAACAGTATGTGCATCTGTATCTTCCCGTGAGTAAATACTTAAGCGATACACTCTTAAACCACTGGTCGCATCACACTGAAATTAACAGGATATAGTCATCGTGCGCGGAGGATAGTTTATAGCGAGTGAAATCTTTGTTTGGATGGATGAATAACGCGTACAGACATATGTCGGCAAGTTAAAATGCAAAATGTTTATTTCAACTAGTTTGCGCCTACTAAAAAGTGGTTTAATTTTATAAATTTCTTATTATTTGATGGGTTAACTCAAACGGCAGCGAACGCGGTCGAAGCGTTAAATGTTATGATTTCGATTCTAGCTGATGGCACCTAAGTCATTTTATTAACTTTTGAAATCACTACTAATATATATATGAATTAAAACATATAAAGCTTATTTTACGACCGGCAATCTCACCCCCCCTTCTCCTACTAGTAAAAGAATAAATTCATTTGATTTCTGCTGTTGGGCTTTTATCTATTTTTTAAAATTATATGATGGACTCCCCTTCTCCCAGCATTGATAAACC
Source organism: Euprymna scolopes (assembly GCF_053919585.1). Classification (NCBI taxonomy): domain Eukaryota; kingdom Metazoa; phylum Mollusca; class Cephalopoda; order Sepiida; family Sepiolidae; genus Euprymna; species Euprymna scolopes. Next base: position 46,930,914 of record NC_136517.1, read on the forward strand.
TCACAAAACGTGGGCAAAGATATGAAAAAAAAAAAAAAAAACTGTACATGGTGTTGAATCAGTGGATTTAAATATTTTCACGACTCTGTGGCGTATGTTTTCTTGGATTTGAAGTTCCCATGTCTGATTGTAAAAAGAAATATTAAAAGTTATTAAAGGATGATAGGGATTGAAATAAAATACAATAAAATTAAAGATTAGTAATGCAAAATGTTCAAAGATTAGTAATAAAAATGTTCAAAGATTAGTAATAAAAATGGTTCTTGATTATTGTCAAAAGCGTGTCGCAATTCACTAGTTTCATTTTCTTTCAATTGTAAAATGACAAATAAACTGACTCATGTGAAAGACGATAAAAAATGTGCCAATGTAAGTACATAGTTTTTGTCAACTCTTTTAAAGAAATTTAAAATGTGTTTTAGGAATTCAAAATTAACTACTAACGTGTTTTTTTTTTTAATTAATTTTTCTGCTATCTTAAAAAATATATAAGAAAGTTTGAACATTTTTCTTTGTAAGAGAATTTTTTACAATTAAAGAACTTATAAGTTTAACGACAACAACAAAACCAACAACAACAATAATGTATGATAATGTATTGATATTATTATTTATTCACTAGGAGTAGTCACACAAGCCATCTTGTGATGTCCCTAGGGTCTGAGTGACAACAAATCTTCACAGATTTCCAGTACTCTTCATCTCTTTCTATAACCTTTGCAAAAGAATTTGTGTTATCGCAACAGCCGCTTACCATTGATTTCTCGTTGGCAGTGACCATTGGTTTTCACTGGAATTTGGGTGGCAATAAGCCTCCCCAATGTCTCAGTCCTCTTTGCACTCATCCAGCAGAGGTCTGGCTAGTGCTTTCTCTCCTCGGTCTTTCCATCCTCCTTGATCCTCATTATTTGGTGTGGTGCCCGTTGATGGTGACACTCACAGAGAAGAAACAAATGCAGTTTTTATATGGTGATCATTGCTCTTGTGATTAGTTTCCACATTTGAAGGCTTCCTCCAGATTTCAGCTATTTTCAGCATTGTTGTATGTTGTATAACTTCAGTCTTCTCATTATTATTGGCTCACATGGAGCTTTCACACAAGTCAACAAACGATCTGATTGGAAACCTGTGGTGTTCTCTGGAAGCTGAGTGACAACAAGTCTCCTCAGATGTCCAGCTCTCTCCTTCGATAGCATTTGCAAATGAATTTGCATCATCACAACAGCCGCTTATATTATTATTATTATTATTATTATTATTATTATTATTATTATTATTATTATTATTATTATTATTATTATTATTATTATTATCAGTTCTGTACGTGTTGTTAAGTCTGGGAAGAAGTGGCCTCTTGAAGAGGAGGAAAAAATGTACGTATAATCTCGGTAATGTTTGTATTAAAGTGGGATCCGATGGTTTTCGTGGTTGGTGGGAATATTGATTTTTATTATCATTGTTGTTATTCACTAGGAGTTCCTACACAGGCCATCATCATCAGATATTGCTCACTGACAAAGGAGGTGTTCCTTGCGCTCTGAGTGACAACAAGTCTCTCCAGATGTCCAGTAATCTTCACTTCTTTCGATAATGTTTGCAAATGAATTTGCATCATCGCAATATCCACTTGCCATTGACATTTCACTGGCAATGACCATTGTTCACTACAGGAATTTGGGTTGTTAATGCTTTCTCTCCTCGGCCCTTTTATCCTCTTTGACCTTTATGCTTAGTTTGTGTGGTATCAGCCAAGGCTGATGGGATTTTTTTTCGGAGGGAGGGGGGCAGTTTATAAGATGTCTTGCAATTTTATATAGTTTCCGTGGCATTTGGATTGCAATAAGCTACCCCAAGGCCCCACTTCCGTGGAGGCATTGTTAGTGCATTCTCTCTCATATCCTCATCCACCCTTCTCGACTATTTGGTGTGGTCGATGCCAGCACTAATTTTTTTAAAGTTAATTTTGTGATTTTAGTTTTATGCTTCCATATGGTGCTCTTTTCTCATTACTTCTATCGCAGTTTCCACATGAACGGTCAGTAATTGCCGCTCAAGTTGATTGGTCTCCACATTTAAGGGTTTTCTTTAAAATACAACCTGTTTTCAGCATTGTTATCCGTTATATTTTCTCAGCCACCCACCTTATTCCAATTTCTCCCATTCTTTATTCGAAGGTTTTTTTTTCGGGACTATTGTAGTGTTGCTACGATTATTAGTACTATTATGACTTTCATTATGTTTTTTGTTCATCTTTGTTTATTTATTTATTTATTATTAATTATTATTATTATTATTATTATTATTATTATTATTATTATTATTAGAATTATTATTTATAATAATAATAATAATAATAATAATAATAATAATAATAATAATAATACCCCCTCCCATCCCCCCCCCAACAGAATGATGCCAAATAGTCGAGAAGGGGCAAGAAGGATGGAAAGATCGAGGAGAAAGCGGAACGCTGAACAGAATTTCGATGGACAAGTGCCAAGAGAACTGGGACATTGAAGAGGCGTATTGCCAATCAAATTCCATTGAAGACCAATGGCCGCTGTCAGAGAGAAATCAATGGTAAGCGGCTGTTGCGATAATGCAAATTCATTTGCAAATATTATCAAAAGAGGTGGAGAGTACTGGAAATCTGAGGGGACTTGTTGTCACCAGAGAACATCACAAGTTGTTTTATGACCTGTGTGAAAGCTCCTTGTAAGCCAATAATAATAATAATAATAATAATAATAATAATAATAATAATAATAATAATAATAATAACAAGCGGGACCTGTGGAAATTCCGTAGCGGACTCTTTCACATGTAATCATATTGATGTTGGCATCTGTGGATATTCAGCGTAAATGGAGACGCCCTGATATTATTGTAGCTATTTTGTTAAAACTGCAAAAGTATTTATCTAAGCTAACAGAGACGCTCGATGTAGCCCGGTCGTAAAATACGCTTAAATATGATATTTTAATACATGCAGATTTCGCATATATATTCTATGTATAGAGTCAATTTTCTATCGATTCTTATACATTATAAAGTTGTGATTTCAATATATATATATATATATATATATATATATATATATATATATATATATATATATATATATATATCCATCCATATAATTTGGGTTCATAAGCTTGAATCGAAACCAAACTTATGAAGAATATATATATATATATATATATATATATATATATATATATATATAACCTCGTGTTTTAACCTCGTCGGATTTCACCAGATATGACAGGTGTTCTTTTGATCGTATATTGTCCCGTCACAAGTTGGCCTGTTGTCTTCACCCACTGTGTTTTCATGGTGGGGCGCTTTGCCTCTCGATCGAATCGTCTCCTACCCTGTGTAGGTAGTCTCCGGGTACATCAATCACTCCGCTGGTCTTTGCGGCTTGCTGCAAAATGAAGAGTCCTCACCACAAACAAACAGAACAAAAATCCAACCCCTTTTCCCCACCTCTCCTTCAGAGAGTGGTTACAAACATCCTTTCTTTCTTCCTCTTAGAGCTTACCCTTCGTCTTGTCCACTCAAGACCCCCCCCCTCTCTCTCTCTCTCTGTTTGCCTAATTTCTACTCCTCCTCTTCGAACTTATCTCTACCAAATTTTAATCCTCATTTGCACTGACGTTTTTACTTATTATCAAATTAGGAGTGATTAGTCATTCCAGGTCGAATAATGCTTGGCGGCGACCCTTACTCTGGGCTAAGTTGACAGCCTTAATCACAACCTTTCATGTTAACAGATATATAACGACAATGAGATAAAAACAATTATTATTTTCTCTTTCTGATGAAATCCCATAGATATTTCTGTTTTATCCCAATCAGACATCAACACCCCCTCTTCTGCCCTTTCTTCCTCTATCCCGTCCGGTCACCCCCCTCACCGCAATATGCACCTCGCCGCATGCATTCATGACACCAATAATGTTTTATATATATATATATATATATATATATATATATATATATATATATATATATATATATATATATATATATATATATATATATTGAGTTCCTTCAGCTATAATCTGAACATAAACCAAAACTTATGAAGAATTCTTGGTAAAATTATTTATTATACGAAATGGAAGTACATAACAATTAAACGACCCGGATGTAAGTGTGGCACAGAAAATAACGTATGATATATACATAAGAATGCAAAAGAAAAAATAGATAATAATGGGACGTTGGGGAGGCTCAATGCCACCCAAATTCCAGTGAAGACCAATGGTCATTGTTAGAGAGTAATAAACGGCAAGTGAGTCTAGCGATAACGCGACTTTATTTGCAAAGTTTGTAGGAAGAGGTGAGAATTACTGGAAATCTAGGGAAACTTGTGTCACCCAGACTCTAGGGAACACCACAGGTCTTTATCAGTGAGCAATCTGTTATGATGACCTGTGTGAAAACTCCTAATAAGTGGAAGGAAGTAATAATAATCATAATATTGGGATGGCGTTCAGGAGAGACGGAGGAAAATGATATATGTTATTTGGGCTATCCCTAACTAAAAGAGCTCGTTGGGTGGCTTGTAGTCCGTGCTTCAAGCTGCGTAAACCAAGTCGGAGGGTGAAGATGGAGGTGAAAAAAGGAATTAGAACTCGGATAATTGAGCAGACTGTTATCGAAAATAAAGGAAAACAAATCATGGAAAAAGAGCAGAGGAGGAAGCAGCGTTCAAGGCGGACAATAACGAAATCGGATTCGATTATCGATTTTTTAATCAATAAAATCGATTCTTACTATTGACAGACAGATGATTTTGAAATCTTCATAAATAAACGCGATATACGTAAATGTTTCCAAGTCGAACATGTAATTATGAACAATTTAGCATATCAAGATCAATGATATATATATATATATATATATATATATATATATATATATATATATATATAAGCGTATGAGTAAAAAGAAAAAAGGAAAAAAAGAAGAAAAAAAACACATGGCAGCAGAGGGACACCCAGAAATCATCACATGGATGTGGCCCACCCACCTAGAGTGTAAGGAGTTACGGACCGAAACACTTGATTGTAGGGGTTTTCTCCTCTGAGGACTCTCTCCGTTGTTTAGCTCTCCATCCGAGTTACCTTCCACTGATATAATATATAATACACACACACACACATATACACACAGATAGATAGATAGACAGAAAGACAGACAGATAGATTGATAGATAGATAGAGATATAAATATGTATGCATTAAGTATTCTATTTAAAAACTATAGGTTAAAGTGTCGGTTGGATGCAACCAGGTTTTATAAATCCGGTCCTGTCAGATCTAAGGCAAGATCCCGTGGTAAGAACCGATCGACATTTTTTTTAGCACATTTCAGTAAGTGAAGGGCCAGAGAAAAATGTGTCATGTTTTGCCTACTGAAAGGTGCTGAAAAGTCAATCAGTTCCTACCAATCGGATGCTGCAACAGATTCGATATTAGCAGGTCGATGAAAAACAGTTGAAAAAAGTGCCAGCAAGACATAATTAAATACATGATAAAACTCTATACAATATGCGATCTAGCACTTTCTCCTTCATATGGCATTTTGAAGCTTAATGTTTCTCATCAAAAGAGGCGAAAAGCCGGTATTATATTAAGATAAGGGTAAAAAGATAAAACAAGACTTAAAAACAGTAGGGGATGATATAATGGGATTAATGAAGGGTATGAAAAGAAAATTCGTACATGTATACGCGCGTGCGCGCGCACACACAAGCACACACACACACACACACACACACACACACACACACACACACACACACACACATATATATATATAACTTGGCGAGTTAGAAAAAGAGAGTAAATTAAATTCTATAAGAGGAGACATCGGAATAATATAAAGCTCAACAAATTTCAATGGAGCTTATATAGGAGACGATAAGAGTGGAAAATGAAGTCACGAAAACTATATACTGGTAAATATAGAATGATTCATTTATATAATAAGGATATACATACATTTAGTTGGGGGATAAAGGGGGCTCTTTATACCAAGGTATTTCGAAGCTTAATGCTTCTCATCAGAAGAGTAAAGATGTTGGGCAACATAATGAGGATTTGACGTCTAGCGAGAGGTTCATCAGGAACGAAATAAATAAATAAAATTATTGTTGTTTTGGGCAACTATGGGCCCCTCGCTAGACGTCACATCCCCATTATGATACCTAGCATCTTCTCTACTCTTATGATGAGAAGCATCAGGCTTCGAAATACCTTGGTATAAAGAGTCTCCTTTATTCCCCAGATAAATGTAGGTATATCCTTATTAAATAAATTAATCATTCTATATATATATAGTTTTGGTAACTTCATTTTCCACTTTTATTGTCTCCTATATATATATATATATATATATATATATATATATATATATATATATATATATATATATATATATATATATGCTAGCAAGCCACTCGGCATTGCCCGGTCATAAAATAAGCTTACAACGTAATATTTTAATTAATGTAGATTTCGTATTTATTATTATATTATATTAGAGCAAATATATAGTAATGATTTAAAAAGTAAACAAAAATAAAAAATAAATTGTGCGCCACCACCAAGAATCGAAACCAAAACGTTTAGCTTACGATTTACCTTTTCCTTTGACGTTAATGACTGTACCATGAAGACATTTCGCTGCAAGGCTAAAAATTAAACACGAACCAATAGTTGTTACGTTACGCATGAATATTTGTAATGTCGTCGTTCGATTTTCACCTGGTAAATTCCATTTTTTAATTTTTATAATTTTACACCGATTTTCCCGGCTAAAACCACAATTATAAAGTTTTGCATGGGTTCAAATACCCTATATATTAAGTTCCATGTCTGTAGACCAAAAATTGACAGAGGAGTTTGGTAGGAATTTTTTTAAACAAATATATATACGCATACATAAATATATATAGAAAGAGGTTTGTGTTTACTATATTTTTTTACGCAATTACGCAAATATAAATCATGTAGAATATTTTCATGGGTATAATTACATGCAATAGTTAACTAGAGATGATAATCCCAATAAGAAAACCAAAATAACTTATAGGGAACTAGACTACCCGTGACCCGTTGAGTCAGTATATTATATTAGCTATGGAATTCATGTATGAGCGTGACACTTGTGACGTAAAGAAAATAGGGTTCTTTTTTTTACATAACAGAAACATTTTTATGAAAGTATATTAAAATGAAAAATCACGGACGGATCACTCAAACATGAAAAAAAAATCCTCCCTATTCGTGTAAAGTTACTTATTTTTCCGAATAATCGCTCAAAAATCGAAAATTAAACAGTATTTTCCTACGAATCGAACGCCGACGAAAGTTATTTAGCAGAAAAAACGCACATGAACCTACCGATGAGAAATATAAGAATGAAAAACCCATATTGGAATCCTTCAACCAAGTTATAGAAACTTAAAATCTAAAAAAATAATTAATAAAACCTGAAGCAAAAACATAAAACCTAAATAAATAAAATAAAATAAAACTAATGTTGAAACAGATTAGTAAATGTGTCAACAAATTTACCCTTCTCACACTACTATTTTGTATCTAGAAATGTAAACAAAAGATAAAAAAGAAGGAAGGAAGGAAGGAAGGAAAAGGGACGGATAGAGAGTAGAAGTAGTAGTAGTAATAGTAGTAGTAGTCTTGGCTTTACTACAATTGTTCTTATGTTTGTCAACGGGTTAAAGTTGTTTAGTTGTAAGAAAATAGCAACAGTACAGTTGTAATATAGAATAGTTGCAAAGCACCCCACTCTTCCCATGTTAAATAATAATTTCGGAATAATAACGTTTATGTTTCAGTGCAAAGGTTAAAATCTGCAAAAGAAGCGATTTGTGTTTATTTGTTTACGTTGTTATGGGTTAATGTTTATGCGTGCATGCGCAACCGGGTGTAGTAAACCGGAAAGTAGGTTACATCACTCGTTACAAGGTCATTTGAGTTTTATAATTATGTAGATTAATCAACACTAATGTTTAAAAGAATATGCAAATTAGCTAGATCTTTTGCTAGTGAATGCAATTCCACGATCTATATAAAACAAAGTTGTATTTTCTTTTTAAATAAAAAACTTAAAAAAAGGGTTTAATATGAATATGAACACAGAAACCCCCATATATATATATATATATATATATATATATATATATATATATATATATATATATATATATATATATATAATAGTTTCGTTTGTAAGAAAGAAATCCAATAATTATTTAATAATAAGAGAGTTACATTTATTTAACAAAATGTCAGATTAAAATGATACTTTGGGATTCCACTGAATCATGTATTTACATATGTAATCACCGATGTTTGTATAATAAACGGTCGATATATATATATATATATATATATATATATATATATATATATCAAGAGCGAGAAAATTAGATAAATATGTGGATTTCTTTGACTGAATAAATATATGATTATGCCAATGAATACATAAATGCATTGTAGATTTACGAGCACTGGACCCATAGCTCAGTTAGTAAAACATTCGATTTGTTGATTTAATTCCCAACTTTGGATGAGTGTTAGTCTAGCTGCACTGAGTGGCCGTGATATAGCGAAACAGTTTGTAAGCATATTGCTTTGTTCGCGACTATAATCGTATTAGTAGGTTGGTTAAAAAATAATGGCGTTTTTGACGTTCAACTGTATATATAATACGACATTATTTTTGCACTAACCTTATACTTTGAGAGGATGCTCTGTATCCATAATAGTGATTACTCAGATTAAAGTTCATAGATGTAGTCAGAAATATATGTTGATTGGCAGCTTCTGACAGTGTTTGCAAATCATATAAAGAAGTACTTAAAAAAAATCTATTTATCATTGTATGAACAATCATTTATTTCAGCTCGAAAGCTCACAGCCTGCCGTACACAGCAAAACGAGTCAGTCGGCCTCTAGTATAAGACGACGCCTTTTTTGTTGACAAAAGCAAAGAAGAAATGCCGCCAAGTCACATTTTAGACCAGTGGCGCCAAAGTTTTCGAGATCCTTAGACACGGAGTGGACGATGAGTTATTGGTTGATCAAATAGTCGGAAAGCATGCTATTCTCGTGCCATCGGAATATATTTAACATGTAGTCACCCAACATGCAATACTGAGTAACTTCTCGGGGTCACGATCGTATCACATTTCAACATCCTGCACATGTAGTGAAACTGTTTATTTCTTAGTCGAGTACACCACCAACAACGTACATTATATCTAGCGATACACGTGAGTCAAACCACGAATAACATTTAAATCAAACAAACCTTGTGGCATATCAATGTTGACTTAAAAATAACGAGTCATCATCTACAGCATTGGCTATTAAGTCACGGTCGAGTTTGACTTCATCAAAATGTGTTGGATTTCTCGCGATTAAGGGCCACCATCTGTTACGCACGCACGCACATACACATACACCAACACTATACACACACGCACTTGCATACGCACACACACATACATACACATGCGCACACCCGTTGAAGTACACTCGCGTGGTGGTCGTGAACTCGATATTTGCTATTAGTATCGCTTACTAAGTCAACTCAGTTCTACGTAAGTAGAAAAAATACGAGTTTTCAAGTCCGCCAGGATCTTACACACCCACACTCATTGCAGTACGTTGTTCTATGAAATTTATTGATTGGGATCTATTTTTTGTTTTAATTTTTCCTATCTTTTTGTTTTCGCTAAGGATGGAATAGCCTACTGGATGCCAGACATTAAATCGATATTTAAAAGCCTCCAACCAAGGTATTTTTATTTAGGATTCTAACCATTCCTTTATACGCAATTTTCTCTTTCTTGCACTTAGTTCATCAGTTACATTTGTCAGATAGTTTAGAATATTATTTTTCATGTTCCCGGCTGGTCTCTTAAAAAATTCTTACCATTTTATTCTATCTGGGGGATGCCAGATATACCTTCTCCCCATTCCATACATTTCAACTTTTAAAGATTTTAACCATCTCTTTAAGGGCAATTGTTTGTATCTCTCTTGCAATTGATTCACGGATTATATTTGCCAAGTAATTTTTCGAATTTTTTAGGAGTCAGGTTGGTCATATAATTACTGGAATGGCGGAGACCTTGCTAAGATTCCGATTTCTTTTCATGTTGTACATAAGACCTTGATATTTCGTTATTTGTTCCCTTTCAGCTATGTTTAATCAAGCATTATTCGGAACACTAACTTCTACTAAGGTTGCTTCTTTCTCCTTCTTGCCTCACATCACCATGTCAGGTTCAATAGCTCCGTTTTCTAGGTATTTAGCTGTAGGAATTACATAGTCATAGGTGTATGTTTTTTTTTCAAATCTTCTCTCTGTTATATGGTGCCATGACTTGTTGAGGTATTCGATATTCTAACCTCTTAAAGATGATCCAGTGAAGAAATTTATACACTCCATTGCGTCGCATTGTATGGTAGCCGTCCCCTAGCAGAACCTTACAACTTTACGTTTAAGTTGTAGAGAATGCTGAGCTGACTTAGAGGCTTCACTCCAGGGTTTTCTTTGAGGTTTACTCTCAAAGCCTTTCCGAATGGCGGGTATTTCACAAGGCAAGGGAGGTTTGAAATCAGAGTTTACCTTCCCCTACATATACTAAGACTGACGAGCTCCACCTACCCGAAAGAGATAAATGAGCATGCCAACATTACATGTAAGGCTGCTGTTGTCACTTGACTAAGAACCAATAATCTTATTTTTATTGAACGAAACAACTCGAAAACCGTTCAGATCGAAACTAATTGGATTACAGTTTGGAATTTACCGTTACATCAATTTTAATTGCAGAGCAGAGAGTTCATTTTTTTTTTCAATTTCCAACCCAAACAAGGCACAGCGCCACTTTGAAGTAGGGGGCTACTATCGGGGACATAAGCTGCGGGGTATTATGAGGGGAGATGAGTAGCAAGATGTCTGTTCACATTACTCTTGCACTTCTGCATATCAGTACAGTTGGGAAAGCAGAATCCCGGAAGAAAGTTCCACAGTTTAGCAGTTCTGGAGAAGAAATTATTAGAGTAGAATGCGTTCTTACACGTAGGGATCTCTACTGTGAAGGGGTGGAATTTAGTTGCTTGTCGAGTTTTTCGAGGGTATTCACGTCGAGGGGGTACAAGGGCTTGTAGTTCGTCAGAGCATTCACCAATAAAGTATTTGTAGAACAGGCAGAGGGATGCAACATTTCGTCGATAGAACAGAGGTTGAAGCTTAGATGACAGTTCAGGACCTATCAGGTTGGCGACTCTCTTTTGAACCCTGTCAAGGAGTGAGAGACAAGTAGCAGATGCACCAGCCCAAATGTGACAACAGTACTCCATACATGGGCGAATGGTGGCATTATAGACGTATAGGATACTTTCAGGGGTAAGTAGCTTTCTAGCACGGTAAAGAGAGCCCACCTTCTTCGCAGCAGCCTTGATAATGCTCTCAATGTATATATTCATATATCAGTTCATGTTCCTTGTAAACGTAAGACTGAGGAGTTTAAAGAAGTACTTTCGGGTAATGTGTTCTTGGCCATTGCTATTGGTGACATATAACAGCTATAAACACTGTTGATGAAATCGTTAAAAAATATTTCTTTTTGAAGTTACTCAAAAGCCGACTGAATGCTGTCTACGCCGTGCAACTGATCACAGAAAGAACATTTAACATTTTTCGTATTATTCGGATTCTTCGCACTACTGCTCTCATGTTGAATATTATTGTCACAACATTTCGAGCGATGTAATCTCCAACCTTATTCAGGTGTATCATGCCGAACTTGGGAATCTTTCTGTCGTATTCGTGCATCCGCACCAGATTCCTTTATTTAATCCACGTTGTGGAGATAATACTCAAGATGAGAACAGTAGTCCGAAGAATTCAAAATAATACGAATAACCAATCCTTATCTCAAAAATTCAGAGATGTTATAATATTCTTTTGTTTTAACAATTCTTCAGTTATCAGCAATTGTTGTCTATTTCCAACAATTACGTGTAAATTACTTGTACCAAATTCCGCATTAGTTCATTGGAATGCCCTGTACGACATACCATGCCTACTTTAACACTGGCTAACTAATTGCATTTGGTTTTAAAGCACATTCAATATTATCAACTTATGTAAGATTGTCGTTATTTTATCACCTACCCACACGTTGCATGCAGAGATAATCGCAAAGGAAAAAAAAAATGAAAGTCGACTCGCTTATTTTTGTTAGTTGAAATAAAAGGTATTTATTAACAGTACTTTCCAACAACGCATTGCATTTTGTTTTAAAAGTCTCTTAGTTCGCCATATAGTAAACAAACCTTGCTGTCTCGACACATGCTTAAAGGTCTCTCACATCACCACGAGCCAACAGTTCGTCTCACGCCGGTACGACCTTTTTTGGTCCTAGCGACGCGGTGCCATTTTTCTTCCTTTTTCTTTCCTTTCGGTGTGACGCTATTAGCACAACGTTTCGGTCGCTGCAACCTGCGACCTTCTTCGGGTGTTGACAACATGCTTCTTTTTCTCTACTAAGGAAAAGAGGGTTGGCTCTGCATTACAAGAATTCGAACCGTGGTCCGTAGATCATAAAGAAGGTTCAATCTTCAGGTATCAATAAGATATTTTTTAAGGCTTTCCTATGACTCAATGTTTTTGGATATCTATGCTAATTGTTAATATTAGTGAAAAAAAAAGCGACCGATAGGTTGTGCTAATCACGCCCAAGATGAGAATAATAGCCCGATTAATCAATATTACACAAGCATTGACATCTAATCCTAAAAATTCACAATTACAGAATTATTCTTGTCATCATCGAATTTTCTTTCTTAGAAATTTGTCCATAATTAAGTTTGAATTGAATCTAACATTGAATGAAATAAATCAAAGATGATTTGAATCATATTCAATCGTGATTTTTATATTTATCCAATTAAAACCTTAATTTACAGCACATAAATATTAGATAAGAAATATCTACAAAGAATCTGTTAATATTGCAAACGAGATAAATGCTATAAAGCATAACAACGTTTATCAATGTTTATCGTTATGGAAAATTGAAAACATCTAAATAATTTAAACAAACGGTTTATATAACATTTTATTTGCTCTTTCTATCTCGTAAGTAATCACCTGTAGGTTAATACAAACAAAGATATGAAAACTTTCTTTTAACCAATAACAACTTGTAACATTCACCTATAACCTCTTTCGTGGCACGCTAGCATGCCACGGCACGGTGGTTAGGAACCAATCGGTTAAACACGTGGTGTTACGTTTGATGTGATTTAACAAAACAGGTCAGTGCCCTCTAGTCTTTGAGAAAAAAAATGTGATTTTTACTGTTGCTTAAAAACCTCTCAGTTCTAATGTTGTGCCGTAACAGTCTAGACCTAATCGATAGTAATAATAACCTAGTCGATAGTAATAATAACCTAATCGATAGTAATAATAACCTAGTCGATAGTAATAATAACTCCAAATTCTTATTTTACCGTTGATTCAGATCGCGCGTGACACACGGTAAACCGAATCGCGCAGGGTTTAATTTCTTTCAGTGTTACTTCGAGGCGAACGAGATCAAATTAATAAGCCTAAAAGCTTCAGTTTCGTTTCACCTTATTTATTTGTTCTGCCAGGCCGACTTTTTGATAGATCAAGTTTCCAGGTTACTCCTCGTCACTACAACATTACAAATGACTATCTAAAGAAGTTCTTAAAACAAGAAGGCAGGCCTAGTAGTACGTTCCCCGAAACTACTCAACCAAATTACACCGAATTTGGAGAAAAACATCTTTAAAATGCCAGGCGTGCCACAGTGTAGATCAAATACTACTACTACTACTACTACTACTACTACTACTACTACTACTACTAATAATAATAATAATTATTATTATTATTATTATTATTATTATTATTATTATTATTATTATGATAATGATGATGAGTTCTCACACAGGTCATCCTCAGAGATTACTCGTCGATAGCAATCTTGAAGTCTGGGTGACAGCAAATATCCAGTACTCTCCAGTTTTTTCGATAACCCTTGCAAATTAGTTTTTGTTATCACAACAGCCGTTTACCATTGATTTCTCGCCGGTAACGACCATTGGCTCTCACTGGAATTAGATGGCAATAAGCCTCTCCAAGATTCTAGTCATCCAGTGAAGGTTTGGTTAGTACTTTCTTTCATCGTACTTCCCATTCTCCTTGACCCTTTACTGCTATTTTGTGTCGTGCCAGTTGATGTCGACACTACAATTTTGGGGAGTGGAGGAAGTAGCTTACAATTATCCAGTTTCCATTTTCTTGAATCCATGTGATGTTCCTTCATCCTTGGGTTTTAATTCTGTTGTAGTTTCTATATAGCCGGTTATCGCTTGTAGTTCATGCGTATTAGTCTCTGCATTCAAGGGTACATCTTTAATATTTCAGCCGTTTTTTGTTTTTTTAAATTTTCTTTTTTTGAAGATTGTAATTCTGTGTATGGGGCAACCAACCCAGCTGCCAACATGGCCCTGCTTTTTATTGAAACCAACCGAGAGATCTTTTTAGTATCCTTGCTATTCCCTTAAGTGCAATTGTCTAGATTTCTCTTGCATTTAGTTCACCAGGAATATTAGTTAGGTAGGACTTCAGGTTCTTCTTCATAAGTCCCGTAGCACCTTATTGTAATCCGTTGTATCTTCTCAGCCACTCACCTAACTCCAACTTCTCCCATACATTTGTCGAAGTTTTTGTGGATTGTTCCTAGTGCTCATACAGTTAATGATGCTACTATCCTGACTTCCTTTATCTCCCATATGCCTTTCAGCTCTCTGGCCAGTTCCATGTATTATTATTATTATTATTATTATTATTATTATTATTATTATTATTGGCCAACATGGAGCTTTCATACAAGTCAACAAACGATCTGATTAGAAACTTGTGGTGTTCTCTGGAAGCTGAGTGACAAGTCTCCCCAGACGTCCAGCTCTCTCCACCTCCTTCGATAGCATTTGCAAATGAATTTGCATCATCGTAACAGCAGCTTACCATTGATTTCTCGCTAGCAGTGGCCATTGGTTTATACTGGAATTTGAGTGGCACTCAGCCTCCCCAAGGTCCCAGTTCTCTTTACGCTTGTCAGCCGAAGTCTGGCCAGCGCCCTCTCCTCGGTCTTTCAGTCCTTCTTGGCCCTTATAGGCTATTATTATTATTATTATTATTATTATTACGTATCGACTGAAAAAGAGATCAAAATATAGCCTTTCACCATATGTTTTCTAAAAATAAAATACAATTATACTTCCCTATGCCATTACTCGACAATTTAGTCCGTTAAAACAGGGGAAAAGTTATAGTCAGTTCAATTAGAATGAACACTATGCCAAATCGAGAGTGAAATATGGTTAAATTTGTGCTCATTTTTGCATTATATGCTAGTCCCTATCAATCCTCATCAATCCCTATTAATCTTTAACTGTGCATCGGACAGATACCATAATATTTAGTTCGCTGTACCTTATCATAACAGAGGTCAATATAAAATTTCAGTAGTTTACGAGGAAAAGTAAAACGGACAGACAGACAGACAAACAGACCAAGAGAAATATAAAATAGATATTGAAATATACTAACTAATTAGGAGATAATAAGAAAATAACAAAAATAAGACTTTAAAATGGAGGGTTCAGTTTTGCACATAAACGTATTTAACGTAAAATGATCACCCGCTTCCGAGCAACGAGATAATGACAACCTTGTGGATCAGACAGCCATTTTTAAGGGTAAATTAATAAATTAGATGAAGCATTGATGTCGCATCGTTAAACGAAAATTATGTTATGCATATTTTGTGGTAAAACCAGTTGTATCCATTTTATGTTTTGAATAAAATCTCATCAGATCAAATATTAAAAAAGATGTATGTATATTAAAAAGAGATATATATTTTAAATATAACAAAAGCTCTAATTGGTCTATTAAGTTCATGTGTGATGATACATATATAAATATAAATATATATTTATATATATATATATGTTTATGTGTATGTGTGGTACTTATGCACTTTTGTTACCATGATGAAATAATAACGTTATTATTTGGAAAGCCACTCTTAACAGTAAAAGGGAGGGTGTTTTGCAACTATTCTGGGCTTCCACCTAACAATTTAATAATAAAAAAAGACATAGTGAAACTTGAATTTAACATGAAAAAAATATTTAAAAATAGCGCGTTAACAAAAAATGCATCAGCACTATATATATATATATATATATATATATATATATATATATATATATATTTAATTATTCATAAACATGTATTTCGTCGCATACAAATCATCAGCGTCGTCGCTGATAAATTGCATACGACAAAACACGTACCGTGGATATCTATATATCTATCTAGTCCTCTCTCTCTCCCTCTCTCTCTCTCTCCCTCTCTCTTCATATATATATATATATATATATATGTGTGTGTGTGTGTGTGTGTGTGTGTGTGGCTCTGTGTGTGTATGTGTGTTTATGTGTGTGTCGCTCCTGATCTGGGGCATTACATTACTGAAGAGAGGGTATTCCCAACTAGCATTAGGGTAAAAGGCTTTCCCGTAGTAATAATTCAATTCGTTCAAAAAATAGCGTAAACAAAATAAAAAAGATAAAACACACGCACACAATATATATATATATATTTAGTAGAGAGAGAGAGAGAGAGAGAGAGAGAGAGAGAGAGAGAGAGAGAGAGAGAGAGAAGGGTGGGAGAGAAAGAGTAGAAAGTATTTTAGCAGTCAACATTTACTTTCATACAAAACAACGCAAAATACTAGTTTGTTTTGGGATCCACCTGGTGACCAAACGGTTTAAGAAGAAAATTATTTGATATACTCTTTTCACGTATTAAGCGAAACTCGTGTGAAGTCCTTCCTCCAACAAAAGCGTCGACGTGGCTTTATATCTTGAATAACTTTTAGTGTTTGTGAAAACGATAAAAAGCGTTAAAATCTCGAAGAAACGACAACGATACACAGAAAGCTAACTGTACACACACATGCGTTTATTTGTCACAGAGAAGCTTTTTCAAAAGCAAACGTTAAAGGGACAAAATAAAACATGATACATAAAATTGGCGTGAAAATCATAATTGCAATTACTAACGGTAATTCTACGTAAATGTCTCGAACACAATTAAAATTCACATGAATTGGCAGGGCAAACAATTTATAGAAAGACGCATGGGCGATACAATCTAAATACAAATTACTTTGATATTATATCAGTAGGACTATACAACATTGTCCGAGGCCATAAAAAGAAAATTTGGAAAGAATAAAGAGATAAAAATGTATGTAACATTTTTATATTAAACCGTCTATCGATCTACTTCTTTCAATTCATCCTTTTTATCTTTTCTCCTTCCCCGTTTTTGCATTCTCTTCTCACCATATTTTTCCACCCAGCCTATTCCCCTCTCTTGTTGTAATTTATTGAAAATTAAACTCATGCAAATCTTTCACTTTTGTATATAATAAACAACATACGAAATGGCTGAAAAACAGAAGCCGACGAAACCTGGTCAAGTTACCCCACAAGTCATGAATATTCATTTCTTTTAAACCATCTTTAAAAATTTTAAATATTATTCACCCAGGACAACACCAATGAAGAATATATTAACTTTGTAGGTGCTTGTTTTGTAGCCTTTTTTATGTTATCGAGTTAGCTGATCTTCACAGTTCCGGAATAATGGAATTTCCCATAAATTGTAAATACAGTTACATTTTGATATAGATGTAGTGGTTCGTGGCAGTTATGGCCTCCAGAATCATGACGTATATTGCTGTAACATACTTTTACTAATTACACTTTTTGCTAACTATACCAATGTGTTAGGTTTGATTATTACTAACTTACAAATCTACAACACTGGTGACAAGGAATTCGAACCTTACACGGGTACAACACTGGCTACGAGGGATTCGAACCTTACACGGGTACAACACTGGCTACGAGGGATTCGAACCTTACACGGGTACAACACTGGTGACGAGGGATTCGAACCTTACACGGGTACAACACTGGCTACGAGGGATTCATGACTTGCATTGCCACAACATTGGCGAAAAGAATCGCGAACCACAATTTACAACACTAGCGTTGAGGATTTATTCGGACATTATCTAAACCTGACTCACAGACACTGGAAGCAAGGATTTGGAAATTTCATCCTACAATCCTGGAGACAAGGTACGCGAATTAATTCAGTCCAACAGTTTTTCTTTCGAACGTACGTCGCACGATTTATGGCGATTCGAATTGATTCAAAAGCAGATATCAAGGAGACGAGAGGAAAAACATGTTGCGTACTGCCGTAGGAGAATTTCCAGCGAAGCAAAAGCGATGAATCATGATTGTATAAAAAAATATTCAAAAATGTATAACAGGGGGAAAAATCCAAATATTCCGGAAGCATATTCAATGTGCGACGATGTACTACTGTACAGTGATCGGGTGGTCATTCCGGCGACATTACAAAACCGTATTCTACGTTAATTTCATATTGGGCATCGGAACACAACACGGATGAAAGATCTTATGCAGTTATGTCTACTAGAAGAACATGAATCATGGTATCGAGAATTATAACGAAATTATGTATATGACATTAGCAACGAAAACGCCTACCATAAAAATCAAACTCTGGCCTAAAACGAACCGACTGTGGTCGAGAATCCATATTGACTTTGCTGGACCATTAGGTTCTATTATCTGGTTGCAGTGGGTAGTTTCACTAAATATAGTGATATAGTTAAGTGTGAGAAACCAATGACAAAAGCAACAATTAATTTAATAGGAGTTGTTTGCACGTTTCCGAATCGTGAATTATGTTGTATCGGATAGAGGCATTCAATTCATATTCAGGAAAATCAAACGATTTTGTCAGTTGGTTTAAGTAGAACACTTTAATATCACACCGTATCAAGCAAAAAGCATTTCTGTAACATATTTTTGCTAATGAACTTTTTGTTAATTATTACAGGCCTTAACCGGAAAGCTACAGCACTTTCTTTTAGCTGAAAAAACACACACACACACACACACACACACACGCACACACACACACACACACACCAATTTTACGACTAACAACAACAAAAAAAAATACATGCTAAGACAGTTATATTGGAGTCTTGTTTTACACCAACCACAAGCAAGATCTGACAAAACGACACCATAGGCAAGAACACGGTGTAAAATTATAAATTTGCATGTCTATAAAACTGCCCCACTTACTAAATCGGACTTTCTGTTTAAGTTAAAAATAAATAATCGAATTGGCGTAAAAGAAAATATGTAAAAGGTTTTGTACACATTTTAATTCAATTTATTTATTTATTTTTTAACAAAAATCAGTAATGCTTAATTATTTTTGCATAAAGTAATAAATAAAATGTTATTATTCACTGTTTTGAATGAATTGGAGCATCATTTTTATTAGAAAAAATAGAATTTTTTTTATTAATGTTTTGTTTTTGTATGATCAAAATATTTTATTTAACCAAAACATAATACAAGTGGATTTCATGAAAAATCTTTCCTAAAAACTAAAACAGGAAGTCCGACTTAGTAAGCGAAATTATGTATACTAGCATGCCCTGTTTCCCGGCCTTGCCCAGACAATTAACAAAATTCTAACTAAAGATTAAGTATCATTTTGTAATATATATATATATATATATATATATATATATATATATATATATATATATATATATATACTTTAAATTAATTTGTGTTTACATGTATATGTAAACACGCCAGAAAATAATTTATGAGTCTTATTTTCTGTGCTTATTTTTATTTGAGTTTCAAGATTGTATTCTTTTTTTATTAAGCTATCATTAGCGAATTCTAATGCTTACAACATAATCGATTTGATAAGGGGGTTATTTCTATATGAGTGCGATTTTTTTTTGTCTGACACCGTTTACTGAGGACTTCGAGTCGCATGCTTAACTGCTAATTTTATACCTCAAATTGCGATACTGGAGGTCCCGACTCCAAGGTTGGGACACGATGTATCAGTCGCAGTAAGATTTTCTTTTTTAAAACGTTTCATTGACGAGCTTAATCAGATAATCTGAGATGTGTAAAGAGTACATCTCTTGTTTTTTGTTAACTTTATTTGTCTCCCATTAGCTCGTTTCCCCCTCTCTCTCTCGTTTTTTTTTTTTTTTTGATAATTTTATTTTCGTACACAGTAATATAATCGACGAAACGGAAAACGAAAAACCCAACTGCTTTAACAAAGGTTTTAAAAATAAAATATTGAGTGCATTCGTTCAAAAGAAAAAAAAAAGAACGAAAAAAGTAAATATTTAAAAAAAGACGACGACGCTGTTTAATCGATCAATTCGAAGCATCTGTTTAATATCCCAACATCTTCCGTCGTTGTCAGAAACAAACACCCTCACATCAACTCCGTTTCTGTTCATAGGGTGGATTTGTAACAGTTTTTCTCAAGGTCGAAACTGCGTGTAACTTTCTGAAAAAAAATTTACGATACTGCTACAGTTTTTTGAACCAAATAAAATCACGTTTTTGTTGTTCAGATTATACCAGTCGTATGTTGAAGCGCTCAATCAATCAGGAAGCGTGAGAAACAGACGAAAATTCTTGATCTTCGTGGAATAAAACCTCACAGAGAAGGAGGGTTTCCTGGTGGACATACCCGAGAGGAACACTGAAACGCTTTTATTCACGTCTGTGCTAACTCCAAAAGAAAATTTACAAATCTTTCGAAAATTACTATAAAAATTATATATGGTCAAATAAAAATAAAACTTGTACGGACCGTGATCAGGATAAACCCCGAACTGTATCTTAAACCAACCCTTTCCTAACCCTAAACTAACCCTAACCTTAAAAAAGAAACAAGCAAAAAAAAACAAAAAAAAAAACAAAACAAAACAAAAAACAAACAAGCAAAAGAAAAAAAACGACAAAATTCTGAAAAAATCTTTCCTATGAAAAAAAAATATTTTTTACTATGTGACAAGACCACAAATAAAATAAGCCTGGTCCTGGTGTTGCCACATACACTAGCCAAACCACGAAAAATTACAACAAACGAATATAAAAGCTGTGGGGTGCAGAAGAAAGAACTGATACTTTGGTAGCCAATATGCAGTACGGCATCCTGCAATGTTGGCCTTTCATTATTTCAATGAAAAGAATTCAGCAAAACAAACAATCGTAAATAAACACGTTCAACAGAAACCAAGACGCACACAGAAGGAGAAATAAATCAAAAAGAAAATTAAACTAGTAATGGGATAATTTTACAGAAAAGAACCCCCCATGCAAAGAATCCCCTTTAAATATAGCAGGGAGACCCGACGTTTTCCGAGATTCTATGAGGATTAACAAATGTTCCATCCTCCCATACATTTATTGTCATCGAAATCGGTGAAATCGTCCATTAAAACAATCAACTCGAATGATTGCCTGCTCTAGTTGGGGACTTCTGATCACAATATACCGGGAGGAAGCTTCACATGCTTCCCTGCAGTGGCTTAATCCACAATACATTTTAGTCTACATTGCACTGTAAAGAATCTACTATTATTGATTTTATAAAATTATCTCTAAATAATGGCCTCACTTAAAATTCAAAATGCAAAAGTCAAGTATTATGGTTTCACTGTGCTCTAAATAGAAACATTCATGCTGAACGCGCACCTGTCTTATCAAAGAACAAACGACTGATTCTATGAAATTATCTTTTTCATAATTACTTTAATCAAAGTCAAACGGGAAAAGTCAAGTATTATGGTTCAATTGTGCTCTAAAAAGAAACATTGATTTCGAGCATGCCCTTGTATTATAAAAGAATCTACAGTTGCTTTTATAGGCTGGACCTTTCTGCTTGTGCGGCGATAAAAGTTCTCAAATGCATTTATGATGTTAGGCTGTATAAAAGTGTAAACTTTGATGAAAATTGAACTTCTTTCTTTGATTGGACCTTTTCGATTATCAATTTTCGATATTTATCAGACGTATTCTGATACAAAACTTACGTAAGAACACTCCCAGACACATCAAGCACCTTCGTGTGAAATTAAAAAAAAATCAGCATAGCGGTTTCCAAGTCCATAGGGAACGAACACACATATACACACACACAGTTATTTTTACATAATAGTTAAGATAATTGCAAAGTTATGCAATAGATTTGCCAAACATTCTGTAAACGAATAACCGCCATCTTCTTTATTGACCCAATAAGGGTGACGGATGAATATTTCAAAATATGAGCGTTATTATATGAAACTTAAAATATGTAATTTTATTATTATTTTTTTTAAATTCTTATGGCATAAGTTAGTATTTTTTATTTTTATTTTTATTTTTGCTTGTCTGTCGGTTATCCACTTCTAGGTTTAGAAATAACTAGATTCGATTGTAATAGATTTAGCATGAAGCTGAAGTGCCGGGTTTCTCATAAGAGGATGAAATTATATCAATAAACTCCCTAGGGTTCTAGACATTTGTCTCGTAGACGATTCGTGACACTTCAGAGCTATGTAAAATGTATTGTTGGTCAAATAAAATTGTCTATTGTTGGCCATATAAAGTTGACTATTGTTGACTATATAAAACTATTTTGGCTATATAAATTGTCTATTGTTGGCCATATAAAATTGTGCATTGTCGTCTATATAAAACTACGTACTTTTGCTGTATAAAATTACTTTCAATCTATATAAAATGGTTTAGCTTTGCCTCTATAAAATATTTTTTTTGGGGGGGGGGTTTAGAAAATAATTGGGGGGGGGGTAAATAAAATTGGCTATTGTTGGCTTTATAATATGGCGTATTTTTAGCTATATAAAATAGGATTTATTTGGCTATACAAAATTAGTTCTTTTGGCCGGTATCATAATCTGGCTATATAAAATGGATTATTTTCTGTATTTGAAATTACTTAATTTTGGCTATTCAAAATGACTTATTTTAGACTATATTAAATTGGCTATTATTGACTATCAAATGAACTATTTATGGCTATAAAAAGAGGCTACTTTTAGCTATATAATGACTATTTTTTGGCCAAATATTTGCTTCCGTTTTATAATTAAGTTCTACAAAGATGCAAATATGTATCCTAACCATAATTTACACCAAAGAATTGCTTTTCCTTCTAAATTAGCGCATCCAGACACTCACTTGATGTAAGGAGATTAAAAAAAAAAAAACTATTTCGAGGTAAAAAAAAAAAAACAAAACAAAAACAGCAAACGATACGGTTTCGACCCAGAAAACAGCAATTCTATTCTCTTTGTCAGAAACATCGCTCATGGAATGCAATGACTAAAGGACAAACGAAGCGAGAGTTACAAAACTGCCGAATGTAAACCTTAGATCCACTAAGTGTTATATAAATGACGAGGACAGATAAAAGAATAAAACGTATTTACTTGATAATGTTGAGGAGTCGTAAATTCGCTCCGCGTCACACAAGGATCCCTGCAACAACGACCAGAAGCATATTCAACATGGCGGCCATACGATGTAACAAGTAGGTCCTCTTGATGCTGCGAGTATCTCTGGTTCGCCACTCACCAAGTCACTGTATTATGATATTCTCTTCGACATTCTAATGCGTCCTTCCCACTCCGTCGAAGATACTTCCATGGTATCCCAGATGCGTAGGCAATTACTTAGTATTCACATGCACATGGCGTTCTATGGAGGATTACGAATGGAGGCGGGGGTCGATGAAAAGGTAATGAACGAACTTCCTTGTGGCTTAAGGTGGTCTGCATTTCCTTCTTATTAGACGCCTTATCTCCTCGTGTGGATGGTCATGGCGAAAAAGGCAAAATACAGCACGTCTTGTTAAGATAAAACATTTTCGTTCTAGGATAATTAATCCACATTCCTTACTTTTTTGCTAACTTTTACAGTACAACTCACACATTGTCTAATACACACACACACACACACACACACACACACACACACACACACACACACACACACACACACACACATACACACACACACACACACACACACACACACACACACACACACACATATATATATACATACAGATATATATATATGCATATATATGTATATATACATATATTGTTACGATATGCTCAACTATTAATTCAACGCATTCACAAAAAAGGGTGCGTCACACTATACAAAACGGAACAATAAAATAGAAAGTAGAAGTAAGCCAAACCTGAGTCTTGGTAAAACACGGCAATTGATTAATAGAAAACATTACTTCGCCGCCAGGAATTGCAATGAGCTGAATTCGTTAGCTTGCTTAACTAAACACCACGTGTATATATGCAAACACCAAGTAACAAGAATTCCATGCGTTTTAGACTGACGACTGCTTACGGTGATGAGATGCGGAAGATTCTGCGCGACTTAATTGCCATATATTTGCATAACTTTCTGACTAACTCTACCAACGTATTGAGCACAGTTGAAGTAAATACGGAAAAACGATGCATGAAATATTTTATCTCCTTATAACCTTTTATGCGGATTTTACTACTACTACTAATACTACTAGTTCTCGATGATAATTCTTGGCCTGAAGACGTAATCCCTCAACGCGGGGGCTTACAGAAACATGTATGCACATATGTAGCCATCAATGTTTGTATAAATAAATTTATAATTTAATATTTATAATATATATATATATATATATATATATATATATATATATATATATATATATACACTGCTGACCAAAAAGTTAAGACCACTTAAAAATCTTTAAAAAGAAACCTTTTTTTTAAGGATAGATTTTAAACTCTTCCTACTTAAGGTTACTAATACTACAATCTAAAAGGTTATGGAAACCAAAAGGTACATTCCAAAAATTTTATTTTAAAATTTTCATTTTTATTAAATTAGGTTTTTTACACTTGTTCAAAATTATAAGACCAAGGAAGGGTATACAGTGTTAGATTTATGGTAATTCTAATGTTTTTGGTTCAGTTAGAGTTTAGCAATCACTGTCAAAAGGTGTTACCATGCCTAAAGCAAGAAAACTAACCGAAGTTGAGCGCTCTCGAATTCTAGGATTCCATAAGCAAGGTTTGCCACAGCGAGCGATAGCAGCTAAGGTAAATCGCAGTAAAACCGTTATTTGCAACTTTCTAAAGAACACTGAGAATTATGGAAAAGCAAAATCCTTTGGTAGCCCCCCCCCCACAATAAAAAAATTTCTGCTGCATTGAGTAGGAGAATCAGACGGGTTGTTATGAATGACAGAGGACTTTCTTCTAATCAGATTAAGGCGGTTACAGATGGTGATTGTAGTCCAATAACCATCAGACGACACTTACAACAAAAAGGCATGGTAAATAAAAAGCATAAACAAATTCCTTGATTGCTTCCACATCACAAAGTGGGCCGCTTAAGATTTGGTTGTGAATACCAAACCTGGGACGTTGAGAAGTGGAAGAAAGTCCCGTTTTCTGATGAGAAAAAGTTCAATTTAGATGGTCCTGATGGCTTCAACAATATTAGCATGACAAAAACATGCCTCTTTAAATTTTTTCCACACGTCATAGTTGTGGAGGGTCTGTAATGGTATGGACGATGGAGCTCCAGGTAGAGCAGGGGCGCCAGATAGCAGCTGATTATGTTAGCATGCTACAAAAAGCATCTTTGTGTGGAGGATGTGTGGTTATTCCAACAGCATAATGCTGCAATCCACATTGCAAGACGGACCTTGAGCTTTCTACAAGAAAATTGAGTCCATCTCTTGGGATATCTTGCATGCTCACCGGACTTGAACCAAATTGAAAATATTTGGGGATGGATGACAAGAGAGGTTTATCGAAATGGCAAACAATATTCACCAAAAAAAATGAACTTCGTGAAGCTATCTTAAGAAACTGGAGCAGGATCCCCCGCACCTTAATGGAAACCCTTATTTCTAGCATGCCCCAAAGAATTATTGAAGCCATCAAAAGCGGTGGAGGTAGAACTCATTATTAAGTTTGATTGTTGAATGTTTTCATACACTTTTGTACAATTTAATAGAATTTTTGTCTCTGGTCTTATAATTTTGATGATTATTAATTACTTGAATGCCATTTGTTAGAATCGAAACCCAAACATACAATACTTCACCCTCATTCCTTAGCCTATAGGCATATATATATATATATATATATATATATATATATATATATATATATATATATATATATATATATATATATATATATATATATATATATATACACTCCTATAAATTCGTCTTTCTTTTGTGTGTATTGATATTCATATTAAAAACCTCTTTTCTATTTATTTAAAAAGAAAATACAATTTATGGGTG
Source organism: Euprymna scolopes (assembly GCF_053919585.1). NCBI lineage: Eukaryota > Metazoa > Mollusca > Cephalopoda > Sepiida > Sepiolidae > Euprymna > Euprymna scolopes. Next base: position 46,957,368 of record NC_136517.1, read on the forward strand.
ATGGAATTGGATTCATCTGCAAAAGCTAATTTGCATATTCTTTTAAACATTCATTTTAATTAATTCCCTATTAGTTTTTTCGGTTTTCTCATAGGATGATCATCTTTAGTTAACTATTACGTGTAATTATATCCATACAGATATTCTACATGATTTATACTTGCATAATATTTGCGTAAAAAGTTTACAGGAAACACAAAATTGTTTCCATATATATTTATGTATACGTATATATTTCTGTTGCAACTATAAAAGTGAAAGTGTCTGTGTGGGTGTGTGTGTGTATCTGTGTACATTTCCCTACGCAATAACTCTGTCAATTTTTAGTCTACAGACTCGAAATTTGATATACAGAGTACTGAGATTTGGGAAAATCTATGTGATCGGTTTTTGGACAGATATTTGGCGATTAATGGGTCAAAATTCAACGATTTGACCTTTGAGAACTCTACCAAGCTCCTCCGACAATTTTGGGTCTACACACTTGAAATTTTAGATATAGGTTCCTTGGACATGGATCTAATTTAATAATTTGATTTGAGCCCAAAACAATAAATTTTAAGGGATCATAATAGGGGTCGAATTAAAAAAAAATTGACAGCTTTTTTTTTTTTTTTTTTTGCTAAACATACACCTCTAAATACCCGGGCAACGCCGAGCACCCATGCTAGTATATATATATATATATATATATATATATATATATATATATATATATATATATATATATATAATATAAAGCTGAACGTCTATGTGTGTGTCTGGTCGCGAATAGGCCACCTTCGTGACCTTCGGGCCAAGATCAAAGTGTACTATCTGTTCCGACAGATACTGCAAGCAAAGACCCTATGTGGGGGCGACCTCACAGATAAGACCTTGGTCAATGTAGAGGAAACCCTTCATACCAATTGTCACTATCCAGCTCCCCTACTCCTCGGGGAGTTGGTCCCCATTTCCCCTTCACTCCTCACATTAAAAATCGGCCTTGTGCCTAATTTGCTCGGTGGGGGAGCAAATAAATACCTGGTCACAAATAGGCTCCTCTATGGTTGACTATTATAGAAAACTGATCACATATAATGATAGAAGATGTATCGAGACACTGGAATGGGTATGTTTGATCTGGTATAATGATGATTCATTAAAATTGTGGGGTCTGCGTACGTGTCTGGTCCACAAAGTATGGAAATAAAAAAATTAAAAATTAAAAAAAAAAAACGTTTACAAGCGTTTTTGAGATAGATGTACATAATAATACTTTGATAAGTATGTTTTAACTTAAATAGGGATGGTATAATAAAATTGTGGGGTCTGCGTTCGCGCCTGGCCTCCATAGAATGGAAATAGGCACAAACTTTAATAAAGACTTTTCATATCTATCTGCGTAAGTATACTTTGATAATTATGTTTCAGTTTGAAGAAATATGGCATAATAAAATTATGGGGTGTTCGTTCGCACCTGACCTCCATAGAATGTAAATATGCCACAAAGTTTAACAAGGTTTTTTAATATAGATCCACAGAATATTGTGATAAGTGTTTCAGTGTGAACAGGTATGGTATAATAAATTATGGGGTTTATCTATTTTATTTTTACTTTCATCATATTTTGCTTTGGTTTTGATACCCCCAAATTCGAAGCTATCTCTTTACAACTCTTCCTTTTCATAACCTATCATACTTTCATAAATCAGAGTCCATTTTCTCTAGGCTGATTTTAAACCCAGTCGACAACGGGTACTTCTGCTAGTATATATATATATATATATATATATATATATATATATATATATATATATATATATATATATATATATATATATATATATATATATATAAATTCACCTGTTATCCTTTTTCAAAAGCTGGAAACGTCCGATAGTCGGATACAAGATTCAAGCAAGCAAGCAAGACAGTACGGTCAGAAAATCCACAGAGTTTTATAATTATATATGATAAATCATTTTACAGAGAGTCTGGAAAGGCTGTATCGGCATAGGCGCGACAACCAGACCCCTGCTATAAAACGGTAAGCACATCTTTTTCAAATAAAGGGGATGATACGTCGCTTGCATAACGACATCTTTGATCGTGTTTTCAGCGTCATTAATTCTCTCAAAAGAATTAATTATCGGAGCTGGTACCCTCAGCTGGAAATTCAACGCTTGCGATTAGGAGCGAACGTAACACATTGACATAAAAATACGTATATAATATATTTATTACATTTCTGCACATAATTAAAACACGATTATTGACTGCTTAACAATGTGCTCTGCAGTCAGTATGTTTTAATTTAACCTTTTAAATTCTACTCGTCTCCCCGAAAGTACAGAGACGGTCAGGCATAATGCTTTTAAATGTGGGCAGCTTCAGGCCTCTCAACTATATGTTTATCATTATGTCACACACACACACACACACACACACACACACACACACACACACATATATATATATATGAAGTTATTTGGCGAGATAATAAAAGTTGAACCTAAATAGCATTTATACTAATATATCAAACTTTGATCCTGGCTAGCCATTCAATTTTCATTTTCGATAATTTATAATGTCACTATATCAACCTACTTCTATAATATTTACTTGAAAAGTATGTGAAAATGTTCAATGTAGCGTTTCTAGGTGTGGTATTTTGTTATCACATACTCAGAAAGTGTTGATATGCCGTCAAATAGAGTAGCCCAAGCCATCAATTTGGCATTTATAATAGATATGGTATTCGTTATCAAATAATTAGAAAAGGTTGATATGCCGTCAAATAGACTAATTCAAACACTCAATCTATCATTTATAATAGGTATCGTATTTTGTTATCAAAATAATTAGATAGGGTTGATGTGTCGTCAAACACCAATTTAAACAATTACTTGATGGAATTAATGAGAGTCAACAGTTATTCTACTTTAAAAAGTGCACTGAGCTGTTATCATCCGGATAGTTGTGTAACGGGGAACCAGTTTGCAAGATGTTATAATTCAGCAATCTGGAAACAAGACGTCATTACTTCATTATCTGTGCCAGTCAATTCAGCTAAATAAAGCTATCTTAATACCGTTTTGGACAAATGTTGACGAGTATAAAGCCCGGTGATAATGTTGTTATTTTTGTGTGTATGTGTTTGTGTGTGTGTGAAGGGGATTAGGAATTTTCGAACTACTGCTCTCGTCCATATTATTTGGGTTCTTCGGACTCCTGTTCCCATCTTGAGTGTTATTTTCCCAACTTTCGATCTATGTAACCTTTGTTCTTATTCAGGTGTATCTTGTCGAACCCTGGAATCTCTTTGTCGAATTCGGTAATCTTTCTGTCGAACTCGGGAATCTGCACGGAATTCCGAACGGAACCATTTTTCTTAATCCATGGGAGTAGCACGTTTTGACAAATGTAACCCTCGACTTCCTTCGGGTGCATATTGTCGAACTCAGGAATCTTTGTATCGAACTCATGAATCGGTACAGAATTTCGAAATGACCGTTTTGTTCAATCACACGGGGTTAGAAATCAACTCCTGTCACTGAAAGTGTGTCAGAAGCAGAGATTCGTTATAGAATTATCTGATAATATATATATATATATATATATATATATATATATATATATATATATCGAATAGATACATAATTATATATATTGATCTTTCTTTCAAAAAATAAATAAATAAATAAATAATACTGTTGAATAAAAAATCTGTGGTCCGTCAAAATTTACAAAACGGCCATGATGACCTAGAGGCTGATTTACACTTTTATACATTGGCTAATGGACATCTTTTAGTAATGGAGATTGCTTATCTGTTTGAACCCAAAACTATACTCATGTTTTTATTAATTCTATTATTATACTACCTCCTAGTGCCTTATTTAGGGAGGGAAAATGTAGTACAGCATTTGTTCTCTTATCATGGTACCATCCCCCGGGCATTTTGCTCTCCTTCGTCAACAAGAAATTGTCACAATCGTTTGATCATTGGTAAACTTAACACGTATATTATATATATATATATATATATATATATATATATATATATATATATATATATATATATATATATATTTATATATATATATATAGGGGATTAAGTGAACATAAAATTATATATATATATATATGTATATTATAGAGTGTTATAGATAAGGTCTATTAGATCAAGGCGTATTGAAGTTATAAAAAGCTCAATAGGTATCGTTACCTAGAGCTATATATAGAAAAGGTGAGGGATGAATAATTGCGAAATGTTCAAGTTTACATGGGGGGGGGGGGGAACATAACAAAATCCAAGTTTCATGTACGATCTTTTCGGAAACGATATCCTTTTATTCATTCAATATTTACAAATAAAAGTATTGAAAAAATAATTAAAATATTTCTGGATATCGTCTATATATATAATGATGTTTTTTTATGATAATATCACGGAGGAAAATATCTTTATAATTCATTTCACGCGCAACTACGCGTTCCTGCTGACTTGGATATTTCGAAGAAGACTGCACGGATCTTACTTTTCTATTGACTCCGTGCCACGAAGAAAGAAAAAAAGAAAACTAAAAAAAGAACTGTTTCTTTACCGACGAAGGCTCTATGCTCGTCGAAAATGATTTTTAAACAAATAAGTGTTTATTTTAAAAAAATACGATTAATTGGCTTCTAAAACTTACATTTTCAAATTATATATATATATATATATATATATATATATATATGTAGAGAGAGAGAGAGATAGAGAGAGAGAGAGAAAAGGAGAGAGAGGGAGAGAGATAGATAGATAGATAGATAGATAGATAGATAGACTATCAGATGGTAGTATATATTTTTAGTTTTTTTCTAACAAATCTTTGTACCTGAACGTGTAAGTTATTTTCCATAGGAATTGTAAACGATATTAGTCCGATCAAATCGGAATTCAAAGAGATGAAGGGAAATAAAGTATATTCATCTACCTCCTCTGCAGAAGGTTACAAGCCAGCGCACTAGGTGAAATGCACTTTCACCCCCCAAAACTGCCTGAGCGACCCTGTCAATTGTCTCAAGAGATTAGCAATAACCGTAACTTCTTAGAAGGTAAAGCCCTGGAAGTTAATCTCCTAGGACTGAACAGAACCATACCTCAGCCCGCCAGCAACAAAGCAACTGTCAGCCTGATTGCCAAGGACGTATCCCGAATGGTACGAAGTGCATCTCCCAAAGCTATGCTATGTCTGAGACATTAACATGACTTTTGGTATTTTTTCAACTCTTACTTTGACTTCAGTTTCATTAGAAAGTAAAAATGTAGATCAGTTGTCGGGTCACCTCGACCTTTTTGAAAATGTTGATAGGTTATCCAGTTTGTTTCCTACTTATTATGAAAGGTTATGCCATGACAATCTTTGAAAATATTCAGCTTCATTAGTGGATGGTAACATTTAATGCTACTAAGAGTAAAATTCTTTTTTTTAACAGCTACAAAAAAACTTTCTTAACCAACGATTGCCATGATAAATAATGCCTTACCCGACAGCTCATCTTTCAAACTCCTCGGCATAACATTCACAGGCAACATGAATTTGAACAAATACGGTTGGAAAATTTCCAAAGCTGTTGCAAAGAAAGTATGTTCTTGCAAGTATCCTGTATTTCTACAAAGTCACCATTCACCCATGCATAGAGTTTGTTGTCACATCTGGGCTACAGCACCAACCAATAATTTTTAAACAGGGTCCAACAAATAGACTTTAATATAATGGGTCGAATACTAGCAAACTCCATCTAATCACTGCTTATTTTACAAAGTGATTTCAATAAGTTTCCATACTTTTTGTACACGCATTTAAAATTGTCGTAGACTCTTAAAAAATTCAGTATGTTATTGCTATACATTTTATGAGATGACTGACCAATTTTTATGATGTCAGGTTTAAATGAACAGCTACAGTATAAATTGGAATACACCCTACTAAAGCCTTATGGTCACAGATGATGAATTCCAAAAATGCAATATGGGCGTCAAGACACTTTCGAAGAACGATATGGAATAAAATTCTGTTTTTACTAGGAAAAATGCCGCAGAAACTTATGGAATGCTTCAGATAGCTTTTTGGACCATATTGCATGAATCGAGCATTAGTTTTTGAGTGGCATAAAAGATTCAGTGGAGGCAGGAAGTCTATAAGGGATGCTTAGAGGTGCAGAGGTGTGGGAGGAGTAAGGAAGTCAAAATACCAGAGTTGATTGACCAAATAAAGAATTTCATGGATAAGAACCGTCATGTGTCTATAGAGACAATAAGTACACAATTTGATGCCAGTGTGGGAACTGGTCACACAATTATTTGCGAGGAACTAAAGATGTGGAAGATTTGCGTGAAATTTGTCCCAAGGGTGTTCCATCCTTGTCACAGACTATTTGACCAAAATAGGCATCAAGATAGTTGATAATAGTAGATAATTGAGGAGATGAAAGAGGCTGTAACGAAAATCATTAACACACTCACATAAGAGGACTTCCATGGGCCTTTCAGAAGTTGTTGGAACGGTCCAACAAATGCATTGCAGCTGGAGGAGATTACTTCAAATGGGACTAGAGTTTCATGTGTTTGCTAGCGATAAAAGTGTCCATACGAAAAAAGTCTGGAAACTTATTTAAGGCACCTCGTACAGTATTTACTGAAATGTGCTCTAATGGATTGTTGCACTGGTGCCCCTCTTGGCATAAATGCAACCAAGTGACCTGTCCATTCGCAAAATTCTATTCCTTCAGTGTAGAGTTTCCCATACACCGAAAGACTATACGGTAATAGATTCCGTTCCCAAATCACTAGTTTTTACACGCTCCCACCCCCACTGACCCCTCATTTACATGATGCTACTAACATGCAGAAATTGAGATAAAATTGAAACAGATACATTGAGGGTATTGCCAAGGCTGCCGGAACGAAGCTGGACCTCCCTCTACCGTACTAGAAAATTAATCACAGCAGATAACATCCTATATCTTTACAAAGCAATAATTCGTCCATGCATGGGATACTTTTGCCACATCTGAGCTGGTGCATCTACCATTAGAATTTTACTATTAGGCTTTATCAAGCTCCAACCTCTGTCTCATCGCTGCGATGTCTCACCCTGCACCTGTTTTACAAGTACTTTAATGGAATGTGCTCTGATGAATTCGTAGCACTTGTGGCCCCTTCACTTACATGCTCCTGACTAACGCGACAAACAGAAAAGTCCCCAAACTTTCACTGTTGAGCTCCCTAGATGCCGTTC
>NC_136517.1:46969635-46979635 GCF_053919585.1 Euprymna scolopes
ATCGATAAAATCGCCCATTTTTTTCAATTAAATCGATTGATTGTAGTTGGAGACTCATCCCGATGCCCCGGAGGAAGCTCACATACTTCTCGTAGTATCTTAGTCCATAATACATTGTAGTCTACTTTCTGCTGTAGAAGACCTACTGTTGGTTTTATATACAATTATTTTTATATATAATGGCTTAAATGAAGGTTTAAAATGCAAAAGTAAAGAGTCATACTTCAGTTGTGCTCTAACCTTAAACATTCATTTCGAACGCGCCTCTATCCTATCAAAGAACCTACTGTAGATTTTTTTATGCCTGGCCTTACTGGTTGTGCAGCGATAATGGCTTGAATAAGTTTAAAATAAAAAAAAGTAAACTATCATGACTCAAGTGTTTTAAAATAAAACATTCATTTCGAATGCGCCCCTGTCATAGCAAAGAACCTACTGTTGATTTTATATGTCGAGCCTTTTGTCTTGTGTGTTCATAAAACTTCTTAAATGCACTTGTAATCTTATGCTGTGTAAGGTGCTAACTTTGGTATAAATCGCGTGCCCCTTCTTTTATCTTATTTCGATTATCGATAATCGATACTTATCGAAGATAATCCGATTAAAACCCATCTAAGAACACTGCCAGACACATAAAGTACCTTTATGTGAAATTTCGTAAAAATCGGCCCAGCCATTTTGGAGTCCATATGAAGCGAACTCACAGACACACAAAGAAAAAATAAGTGTATTTTATTACTCATTATATATATATATATATATATATATATATATATATATATATATATATATATATATATATATATATATATATTCACACATATTAAATTTGTTTTTGCAAACTTTATATATCTCCAGTTTCCTTCATCTTCTTTCTTTTCCAAATCTTTTTTCATTCCATATAAAAAACACTTTACCACAGTTTTTGAGGAACATACATTTGTTATTGAAGAGTAGTTTAGTGGTATTCCGTAATTCAACGAAACATGTGTAAGGCGTACTTCATAAATAAATGAAAAAAAAAAAACTTATGACTGCGAGTGAATTACATTTTTTGGTTTTGGAATGATAGTTTATGATATACATGCCCTGAAAGTGAAAATTCATTTTTATTGAACTTAATATTCGTTACAATTCGAAAAAAAAAATTCCAAGTTCTATGTTAGAAACATTTATTTCGTTCTTTAGTCATATAATCTGTTGCAATCACAGCATTAGTTGACTTCCACAAATTCACACTAGTTTTAATATTATCGTAGGAATAATTAGTTGTATACCATGAAACACGGTTTCTTGACTAAAAAAAAAAAGAAGCAGCATATCAAATTATGGCTTCCCAGCAGTGTTGATCAAATATCACCTCCCTTAAAAACAAGTACAAATACGCTCCAGACATCGGATCTGGTTTCTTTCTTCAGGTAAATTTTGTTAACCTATTTACGTTATAAAAAAATGTGGTCGTTACCTGTGTAATATATCTTTGCTTCCCCCATTTTATTTACTTTTTTCATTTACAAAACTGTTGAATTTTAAGGGGTCTGATGAATCAGTTATACTACTTACCGCCCCCATTTTTCAGTTATGAAAATTTTCATTATATATTTACATTATTATTTACTTATATAATATCTCTGTATTTATTATAGTTTATTATAATTTATTTAAAAATATATATAAATATATACAAAATTTAAAAAATAATACTATATTACTATATAGGTATTATTTATATATGTCATACATTTAGAGAACAATACTATACTTTCATAGAGGTATTATTTATATATGTCATACATTTAAAAAAATAATACTATACTATCATATAGGTATTATTTATATATGTCATATATTTAAAAATAATACTGTACTATCATATAGGTATTATTTATGTATGTCATATATTTAAAAATAATACGATACTATCATATAGGTATTATTTATATATGTCATATATTTAAAAATAATACTATATTATCATATAAGTATTATTTATATATGTCATATATTTAAAAAATAATACTATACTATCATATAGGCATTATTTATATATGTCATACATTTAAAGAATAATACTATATTATCATATAGGTAGTTTTATATTGTCTCTATTAATCTACTTTAATTAATGTGTATATGATTTAAAAGCATAAGGATAGCTAGCAAATGCTTTCTTTAATTAAATAGCTATTTTATTTTGATCATCATATTGTTTAATCATTTTTATTACTAAAACAGAAACTCAGGGTATAAAATCTATTAATTTTAAAGTAACGCAAGCTTTTCTTAGAAGTAAAAGCACAGTGTTCCCGTAAAACATATACATAGAGCAGGTTCTATTTTTATGCGGCATACGTACTATATGAAAAGGAAAGGAGTTTCCTTCATCAAATATTTTATAGTTAAATATTCCATCCTCATATTTTTTAAAAATCACAATCAAGAAATATAGTTTGTGTTCCCGTGTGTGTTAGAATTTAATTCTAACTCCCTTGAATTTAATAAATGTTTAGACTTTTTTTTTCAAATTCCTCGTTATCATTATGCATATTGAGTCGTCAATAAATGTCATATAAACATAATAAATGTGTACTTTAAATATATAATTTTTTCACAGCAATCACACACACACACACACACACATATATATATAATTTACAGGGTTATATAGTGTTTGTGAGCATAAAACGATGTTTTTTTATATTTAAATATTAAATATTAGAAAAAAAAACATCGTTTTTATGCTTAATAAACCCCTCATAACCCCGAAAGTACTATTCTAGAAGCATACGTGGATATTTTAACACACACACACACACACACACACACACACACACACACACACACACACACACACACACACACACACACACATATATATATGTTGAGATGTCGATGTGAAAATTGCTATTCTAGAAACATACGTGGATATTTTAACATATATATGTATATATATATGTTAAGATATCCACGTATGCTTCTAGAGTAGTAATTTCATTACTATTATAGTATGCATATTTTCTATTATATATATATATATATATATATATATATATATATATATATATATATATATATATAATCCTACTATAAATTTCTGTACTGTCTGTCTGTGGGTGTATGTGTGTGACGCGATTTAAGTCAGCCTACAGGCAACTCACCCAGGAAATTTAGGTACCAAAATGAAGCTTATGACCCAGCGGATGTTTTAGTGTGATTTATATCCACGTTTGGTTCATGGAAATGCAAAATAAATGCAAAGAAATGCAAAGTAGTAATGATGATAGGAGTTAAATCGGTTGGAGTAGCAGCAGAGACAAAAATAGTTGTGATGGTAGGAGTTAAATTGGTGGGAGTAGCATCAGCAGCCGTTAGGCAAAGTGGTGGTGAGAGGCATTAAATTAGTGGGAGTAGCAGTAGCAGTCAACGATTAATATTGGTTGAAAAGGACAAGATTTTTTTTATTAAAAAAAATTACTTCCATTTTCTCTATCTGATTAACAAAACAAATGGACTTTCTCTGATTCGCAACAAAAAAAAAGAAAGTAAATAAAAAGGTTTCGATTAATATTGGTTGAAAGATACAAGATTTTTTTTTGTTTACTTTAAAAAAAAATACTTCCATTTTCTCCATCTGATTAAAAAACAACAAAAAAAGGGACTTTCTCTGATTTGACCAGGGTAGTCAGTTTAGATCACCGGTCATTAAATAAAATAATACTTTTACCCATGTATCTCATATTTTTTTTTCGTTAATATTGGTTGAAAATACATTTTTTTTATATATAGTAGTTCAAGGAGACATCTTCTACAGGAGAACTGACGAAAAAATCAGTAATTGCTAACTTCAGTTTCGTAAATGTTGGTTGTGTAAATACACTGTACTTACTCGTTTTCTTTCACAATATGCAGCCATCTGGCTGCAACGGGGCTTCTTGTAGAAAAAAGGCATATCATATAGGTATTATTTATATATGTCATATATTTAAAGAATAATACTATACTATCATATAGGTATTATAATAAATAAATAAAAATTTGCCGTCAATGCCATTTAAGGATTAGGGTTAATGAATGTAAGGTGGTAGTGTAGTAATCACTAATAATGGAAATTAGTTAGAATTTGATTATTTATAGGGACAGCTCGAAATGAACTTGTTTACATTGAATTTGGAAGTTACCATGTTATATTCAACCGCGTAGAATTCCAGCGGATCAGTGTTCCAAGGGCAGGCAGTTCTGGGAAAGAAGCTCTATTCGTGGAATCTGCATTTAAATTTAAGCACAGAAAGAACGTGGGATAAATCATATATAGTAGTTGCAACTAGTCGAGTGTTTTTTGTGAAACTTTGGCAAGGGCGGACCATACATTGAAGTTCAGTCGAGCACTTGTCATGAAAATTGCAATAAAACAAAGATAGACTCGCGACGTCTCTTATGTGGGAAAGAGATTGCAGGGAAGAGAAAGGAGCATTACCTATTCGGTTTCGAAGACCGATTTGAACTTTGTCAAGGTAGGATAGGGCACGTCGAACAGCTCCTGCCCGGATGTAGCAACAGTACTCCATTTTGGGACGTACCTGGCTCTTACACAAATAGAGGATTGCATCGGCAGTGAGATACCTACTGGAAGCGTTGAGTAATCCAACCAGCGATCTTGGCAACAGATTTGATGTATGTGTTCCATTTCCGAGGAGTGAAGGTCAGTCCCAGAAGCTTGTCAAGACATGGAGCTTCCCCAAGACAAGAACCATTCATTCCAATTTTATTTCCTATTTGAAAAAAAACTATTTAACAGGGTGGATTATACGTATTTTTAAACAAACTTTGAAAACACAACTCTTACCATTCTTTGTTTTACATCAGAAGGTTTTAGAATTTGAAAATACGAAGTGTTTGCCACGAATGCTTTACAAAGGAGAGACCATAAAGTGAAGGTCATTCAATAACCTGCCATGAAAATAACAACAGAGCAGAGATAGGCTCGCAACGTCTGTACTGTAAGAAAGAGGAGAGAAAAGGATATCACCCACCAGATTTCGAAGTCAATTTATACAGAGAGAGAGAGAGAGAGAGAGAGAGAGAGAGAGAGAGAGAGAGAGAGAGAGAGAGAGAGAGAGAGAGAGAGAGGGAGATTGATTCGCTATAATCAACGTAGAAGCAGTCTCTGCTAACACATTACTTCGGTACTAAAATGTAAACATATACTCTCGTTAACTACCCCCCCCCTTTGTCTTATTTCTAATATAAACTAGCAGAATTACACGGCAGTGCCTGGGGACCTAAATTCCGTAGACTGTAGAAAAAATAAAATTAAGCATTCTACTAATATTGTCATTACAAATGTCTATGTTCAGTTGGGACAATATCAGGGTAAACTTATTATACCATAGGTGAGGTTCGAACTCTCAGACGCTGTCTCTAATTATGGTGTAGTAATCGATTGACCCACGGCAACAACTACCGAATTAAAATGCTATTAAATAGACTATCCTCTTTTTCTTTTCCTCTTCATCCTTCTTTTCCTCCTACTCTGACTCTCTTTCTTTTCTATAGAGTTGAAAACCAGCCAGCAACGAAAAGAAGAAAAAAAAGAGAGAGAGAAAGAAAGAAAGCACTTTCTTTTCAATCGTGAATATACAAATGTTTCCGCTTTTGAATTAGTACCCGGTAATTTGATTAAAATTATAAAACACTTACGACATTGAGGATGAAAGCTTAGCCTTTTTTTATTATTGACTTATAAAATAAAATATTGATCGAAACTAAATATAAAAATCGATTTAAACCGACTGAAAATACAATCTATATCTCTAACAATATTTGCCGTAAAACACTAACGAAACATGCATGCAAGTGCCTCTTGGTGAGAAATCTTTTAGTCACAAAGAACATACGGCAGATGTTGACAAACCGATTCTCGTTAGATTAAGTGACATTAAACCTGGCTTGTACTAAATGGGTTACCACTTACGAATAGCTGTTGCTGTATGAGCTCTTTGGTTATCACACACACACACACACACACACACACACACACACACACACACACACACACACACACACACTTTATGTATATATACATATATATATACTTTATATATATATCCTTTTTATTTGTTTCACATAAGCATAAATAAGTCGGTACACATTCATGGGCATGTTTCAGTCAGCCAATTACAAGTAACTAGAGACCTCTTCAGGCGATATTACTTATAGAAAAGTTTAGTCCGTTCTGCATAAACAATATCGCCTTAAGAGGTTTCTAGTTACTTGTAACTGTCTGGCCGAAACACGCTAATGAATGTGTAAAGACATATTAATGCTTGTGTAAAACAAATAAAGAGTATATTTTGCCCTACTTCGGTATTGAGCACTCATCTGTATACTTTGTTAAAACTTCATTTATTGCTTTACCTCTGGAATATAATGAACGTGTCGGCGTGTGTGTCTGTGTAAAATTTTCTACGCAATAACTCTGTCAATTTTAAGTCTACAGACTCGAAATTTGATATACAGGGTACTGCGATTTTGAAAAATCTTTGTAATCCATTTTCGGCCAGAAATTTGGCTGTTAAGGGGGTCAAAGTTCAACGATTTAACATTTGAGAATTCTACCAAACACCTTCGACAATTTTGGGTCTAAACACTTGAAATTTTAGATATAGGTTCCTTGTATATGGGTCTAACTTAATAACTTGATTTGAGCCAAAAACAACAAATGTTAAAGGGTCATAATAGGGGTCAAACTTTAAAAAATTGACCGCTTTTTTTTTTCTTTTTTTTTTTTTGCTCAACATCCAATCACCATAGCAACGCCGGGCTGAAATGCTAATATATATATATATATATATATATATATATATATATATATATATATATATATATATATATATATATACTATCATTTTATATATATATATATATATATATATATATATATATATATATATATATATATATATATATATATATAAAATGATAGTATATATATATATATATATATATATATATATATATATATATATATATATATATATATATATATATATAGGTGATCAATGGGACTCCTTAGTCGTGATAAAGACAGTTCATCTATGAGAAAATACGCTCTGACAAAAAACAAAAACAACAAAAAAAAACGAGCTTCCATCTCATGATAGTGTCCCTATAAGAGGTCTGTTACTTTGGCCTTCGGGACAAGATCACAGTGTAGTATCTGTTCTTCATATGTTGCACTTCTATTTCTTGTTCTCTTTCGGTGGAGGAGAAATCCTTCACGACTGAGACAATTTTTATTTTTGTACCTTTTCTCCACGTTAAAAAACGACCCTGGTGTCTAACTCTGTCCCGTGGGGAGGCATAGTAAATAGGTACTATCATCAGTTTCGAGCTAAAAGGGTAGATAGGGCTTTTGAGCTGTGCGAAGGCAACGTAAAAAGAAGTTAAACATTGACTAAAATCTGAGAGTTTTGTAAGGACCAATCATTTACTTCAAAATGCCACTAGACCCGTACGGTGCACGTGAATTTTATTGTAAAGGAAGACACGCACATGTAGCTTGCAGAATTTCCAGTTTTGTTTCTGTGTATTTTCTCCTTGGTAAAAAAAAAAGGGCACAAAACTTGAAATATATATATATATATATATATATATATATATATATATATATATATATGTGTGTGTGTGTGTGTGTGTGTGTGTGTGTGTGTGTGTTTGCGTGCGTGTGTGTGTGTGTGTGTGTGTGTGTGTGTAAATAAAAATTATTTATATATTATTTTACTGATACTGTTTTATAAGTAAAATAATAAATAAGTAAATAATATTTGTTTTCATCCCCAAAAACCAAAATATCGGCGATTTTCTATGGAAAAATATTTTCCATGATCTCCAAGGTTGGATACGCTATTAATCGCATTATTGTTTAAAGAGCACCCCCCAAATAAATAAATAAAAAATAATATATGAATATATTTTTCAAGTTATGTATATATATATATATATATATATATATATATATATATATATATATATATATATATATATATATATATATATATATATATTTATATATTATAATAACTTCGTATTCCTGGCTGTTTGTTCACAACTGTATTAATATATACAAACGGTTCACTGATTCAGAAATTAATTTTCATACTGAAAACGAAGTACATACACTTTTATTCAAACATGATTCTGATATATATACTATTTATGCAAAAGAATTCTATATTTAATGAGTAACCTCATTTGCATATTACATTAAAGAAAATCCACTTTAAAAATTAGATTTGATTAATTGTTTGTTTGTAATAGAATAGTTTTAATTGTTCTATTTAGAAATATCATTTAAAGTTGATTTATTTAATTTATTTTTTATTCAATTTATATTTACTTTGATATATTTTCAATTATTAATACCTGTCAGCAGTTGCATTTAAAACCGGGAGTCAACTTATTAATTTAAGCTTTGGGAGTAATTTCCCCTTTAACACATGAGAGTTACTTCGCTTTTGATTTTCATAGACCAAGATGGATGTGTTTTGCTGCTTCCCTAAATCAAACATGTGGTCACTTTTCGTAACAAGTTAGGATATTCGGTGTATCTTCCGCAGTATGTTACCAATCCCTCCGCCCGCCAATATGTTTCTATCGTCCAGCACCGGGTCTATACAGATGAAGGTATGAGGTATAATGATTTATTTAAAAACCATTTACTTAGGCTAGAAGAATTAAACATAAAAAACAATCTGTGTACGATCATTTCTGAGATACATATATATGTATCGTCTTAGAATCGACCGTACACAAATTGGTTGTTGATGTTTAATTCTTGTAGCCTAAGTAAATAATTTGTAAATAAATCATATTACCTCATGCCATTATATATGTGCGTGTGTAATCAATCCATACGTATCTTAGTCTTTATGTACGTATCGATTAGCACTATACACTGATCAATCAAGTTAATCTGGGCTCATCGAACGAACTCCCATCCCAATATATATATATATATATATATATATATATATATATATATATATATATATATATATATATATATAAATATGTGTGTGTGTGTGTGTGTGTGTGTGTGTGTGTGTGTGAGTGATTCTTTTTTTTTTTCCTTCTCTTTTCCCATCTCGAATATATTAAATCCTTTTCCGCATTGTCTTGCTAGTCGAACGGAACACTCTGCCGCTGCTGCGGCAAAATCAGCGGTTGCGCGCCTCTTCTCCTTTCGACCTGATAAACGCCACCGCTGCTACCGCCGCGGTCGATGCTGCTCATGATGGTGATGATGATGATGTCGCTGCTGCTCCTCCTGATGCTGCTGTTGCTGCTGCCACTGCCGATGATCAACCGTGTTGCTGCTACGGCAACAATTCCTACTCTTACAACTACTGCACCGTTCGTCACTATTGTTACTATGACTGCTACTCTTTTATTATTATTATTATTATTATTATTATTATTATTATTATTATTATTATTATTATTATTATTATTATTATTTGTTCTTCTCTAGCTCTCCTCCGCTACCCCGACACCCGAGCATCTGCCGTAAACATTGATTAGGGACATATAATAGAATTAAAATTAAAATACATGATTAATGTGTGCATAGAACGAAAGAAGGTCGGAGGGTGGAAGAGGGGTTTATCGAAAGAAGGTGGGATGTTGTGCTCGTCGAAAAAAAAAAGGGGGAAGCAAAGGATTATGGGAAGACTGTGTTGCAGAGAGCGTTTAGGTTGTCAGCGCATAGAGTATACGTGTATGTGTATTAGTGTGTGTGTGTGTGTATGTATTATTGTGTGTGAGTATAAGTGTGTGAGGGAGTAAGGAGTGGGGGCAATCATTATTTTCAGACTTCCGACTTGATCGGCATCTTCGTCTTTTTTTCTTCTTCTTCTTTCGCCCTTCAGGAAATTGTTTGAACTGAAATAGAGCCGTGGTTCGATTACCAAAGATTCACCTGTCTAGATCGAACGCGGAAGGT
>NC_136517.1:46982135-47002135 GCF_053919585.1 Euprymna scolopes
AGCCCGGGTGCATCTCACCATTTTATTTTAATTTTTTCTTATTAATGACTTCAATTTTTGATAAAAGAAGAGGTACCATTTAAAATCGCCGCAAATCATTTCTTTGTTGGCACATTTTAAAAGTAAGAATTAATCAGAAGTTATTTTTCCAGGGCATTCATCGTCAAGCCCAAATATCAGGTGACGTAATATTGTAAACAAACACAGACGGAATTTGATGTACGACACTATTATTGTTATTATTATTATTATTATTATTATTATTATTATTATTATTATTCATTTTTTAAAAAATTTTTGTGAAAAAAAAAAAACAGGTAAATTATTCACCATAATATACAATAATCAATAGAGGTTTGATTCTATAATAATACACACGCAATCTGCATAAATTAAAATATCAAATTTAAACGTATTGTACCACCGAGCAACGCCGGGCGTCCAAGTAGTACTAAATGAGCACAAAAGCAACCCCTATTTCGACACCTTATGCCGAGCAATCATAATGGCCGGTTAATAAGCTGAGGAGTTATATAATAAAAAGTGATAATAAAACTTGTAATTCGTATATAAAATGATATTACGACAACATCCGGAAAAAAAAAAAACTGCTACAAATATACCATTGGTCCTACCCTGAGATCAACCATTTACAACGAATGCATTGACATGCAATATAAAGACATAACCCTACACGTCTACCTATGGATCGCCCCACTATGATGAGAATAAGATTATAATGGTTGTCCAAGGTCAAGGCTTGATGACCAATGCTTTATAAAAGATGAGTGGTCTCAGCGATGACAGCAAGTACAGATTTAGCCACACAAAAGTAATGGATGTGAGCAATCTGACATCAACCTGTAAGGTTCTGCTGGAGGACGGCTGCTATAAAATGCAACGCGTTGCAGTGCGTAAATATCTCCACTGGGTGATCTGTAAGAAGTTGAATATCGCATGCAGCAGCAAGTCTTTGGGAACATATATCAGAAAGAGCAGTTGAAAATAAGCCATACACCATTCACTATGACGATGCAATTCCTACAGATACGTACCCGGAAAACAAGGCTATTAAACCTCACATAGTAATATGATACAAAAAAAAGGAGAAAGAAGCAACCTTAGTAGAAGTCAGTGTCACAAATAATGCTGGGTTAAACAGAGCTGGGGGGGGGAAAGATGAAGAAATACTAAGGTCTTATGTATGGCATAAAAAGAAACTGGAATCTTAGGAAGATTCCCATCATTCCAGTAATTATATAAGATACCGGCCATATTAAAAGAATACAAAAAAAAAAAAAAAAAACTGGTTGGCAATTATACCTGCAAAGATACAAAGAATTGGACATAAAGGGGCGATTAGAAGCCTAAAAAGATCTTTCGGTTGGTATGTGTGAGATAGCGAGTAAATATCTAGCATCTGGTAGAACAAAATAAGAAAATGAAGACAATCTCCCCCCTCTATCCTCCTCTCTCTATATATATATATGTGTGTGTGTGTGTGTGTGTGTGTGTGTGTGTGTGTGTGTGTCTATCTATCTATCTATCTATCTATCTATCTATCTATCTATCTATCTATCTATCTACAAGGAAACCTTCGTTTAATTGTACTGATATATTGGGATATTCAATTACCTTGCATAATAAAAGGAAAAACATATTTTAAAAAAAAAACAGCAAATTTTTCCCAGAAAGTGAGCCACTTCTCCATAGATTAAACATGGCTGAAGGAAGCCAGTGAGTGATTTCTCTGAAATTCAAGAAAACCTAGTATTTTTTTTTATCCGTGTCCGCTCTCGCAGCTTAAAAATATTTTTTATTTTACAAAAGATTCATCACTTATCAAGGCCCGGCGGCCACCCGAGGATAAGGGTTAATGAGTGTACAGTAATCAATGGGATAATATCATAGCAATCGTTAGTAGTGGAAATTTTGTAAATTGGATTACTGAAGGGGGCGGTCCAACAAGAACTTGTTTACGTTGGACTTGAAGACGACCAGGTTGTAGTCAGCTGGAAAGCAGGAAAACGGAAGAAAGTTAGTTCGACAGACGTGCAGTTCTAAGAAAGAAACTCTGTTCATGGAATCTACATTTAGGTTTAGGCACAGATAATGTGTGGGGGAAATTATTGATAGTGGTTTCGGCTAGACATGTTTTTCGAGTAAAGTTTGGCTTCAGGGAGGACTATACATTGGAGCTCAGACGAGCATATACTAGGAAAATAACGATAAAGTAGAGACAGGCTCGCAACGTCTCTTCTGTGGGAAAAAGGTTGCAGGGAAGAGAAAATGGCATCCCCCACTAGGTTACGAAGTCTACTTTGAACTCTGTAAAGGCAGGATAAGATCCATATTGATCTGAACTTCTGTAATATCATGCATAAATACTTCGCTCTTATTTAATAATCGTGAACTTTATGGAATTTCTTTTAACCAAATGAAACCAAAAAATCATATATAAATATCAGTATGTAAAGATAAATAGAAAAAGCGGATAGACAAGCGTATCTATTATATCTATAAAAGTGAAATTATCTGTGTGTGCACATTTCCCTACCAAACTACTCTGTCAATTTTCAGTCTACAGACTCGAGATTTGACGTAAGGGACATTGAGATTTGGGAAAATCTTTTTAACTGATTATCAGCCAGAAATTTAGCTGTAAAGGAGTCAAAGTTCAACGATTTGACCTTTGAAAACTCTACCAAACTCCTCCGCTAATTTTGGATGAAATTTTAAATGTAGGTTACTAGGACATGAATCAATGATTTTGATTTGATTTGAACCCAAAACAATAAATGACAAGAAGTCAAAATTGGAGTCAAGGTTAAAAAAAAATTGACCCCTGCGATCTTTACCAAATTACTACAATTATATAAATGCAACTTTGTCTGTGTGTGTCAGCTCGTTCCTTATAGAATCCGAAACGGCTGAATAGATTTTCTTTAAATTTTACAGAACTTTAGTGTATAAGTCTGGGAGTGATCTTAATTAAGTTTTGTCTCATAATACCCTCAATAATAACCGATAATCGAAACCGTTATTTTAATTTATCTATAATCGGTAAAGCCATTTTTTCCATGTCATCGCTTAGTAACAATGATAGAACAACGGATCGTGAAAATTCTACTTATAGCGTGTTTTTGTTTTTGTGCATGACGTGGTTTGTAGGTAAATTTCTTAATCTTTTTTCATTAGCTGAAAATAATTTTTTAATACTTGAAATAATATTACGTGTTTTTTTCAATAATTTTTGCATGATTCAAACTACGCACATAAATTTTTAAATATTTTTTTCGTTTACTGGAAAGAAGTTTATATAAAATAATTTTATAAAAGAAACAATAGGTTCTCTAGAGTGCAATGTAGCATAACATATATTTTGGACTAAATTACTGCATGGAGGTATGTGACTCTTCCTTCTGGACGATTTCACGAATTTCAATGACAATAAAAAAATAGGAGTGTGAAATATTCGTTAATCATCATTCAATCTCGGGTAATATATATATATATATATATATATATATATATATATATATATATATATATATATATATATATATATATATACTAACATGCCGACCTGCATTGCCCGGTCGTAAAGTACGCTTAAATATGATATTTTGATAATGCTGATTTCATATTTATTCTTACACTAGCAATTCAGACCGGCTTTCCTCGGGCCCTACGTACAGTTCATAACTTTATGTGCATATGTATATATATATTAAAAAGTTTGACTGGTGTCCAGGTAACGTACATCTAAAATTTCAAGTCTTTAGACCCAAAATTGGCGGAGGAGTTTGGTAAAGTCTGCACACGTCAACATTTTCAACTTTGACCTTTTGGTAGCTAAATTTTCGCCCCCAAAAACTGATTAAAAATATTGCTGTATGTCTTGCATGTAAAATTTCAAATGTTTAGACCCAAAATTGACTGAATAGTTTGCTAGAGACCGCAAAGGTTAAATCTTTTGAACTTTGACCCCTTTGGCAGCCAATTTTCGGCTAAAAAACAATTAAAAAGCTTGCCCTATGTCTGAGTACACTTTATATAAACTTTCAAATATTTAGACCACAAATTGGCCGAGTACTTTGGTAGAGACAGCGGAGGTAAATTTAAAAAAAAACTTTGACTCCAATTTTGACCCCTTAAAACTTATTATTTTGAGCTCAAATCAAATTAAAAAGTTTGATCCATGTGCAAGTAATCTGCATCTAAAATGTCAAGCGTTTAGACCCAAAATTGACGGATGTGTTTGGTAGAGTTTAAAAAAGTCAAATCATTAAACTTTGACACCTTTACAGGCAAATTTCTGGCCGAAAACCAATTCATAAGATTTTCCCAGATCTCAATATCAGTATTGCGTAGGGAAACGCACACACACAGACACACACGCAGACAGACAATTTCATTTTCATAGATATATAGATAGATATATAAACTAGCAGGCCGCCCGGCATTGCCCGGTCGGAAAGTACGCTTAAATATGATATTTTAATTCTTGCAGATTTCGTATATATTATTATAGAGTTAATGTTCTATCTATTTTCATAAAGTTGCGGTTTTAAAAATAAAGAAATATATGCATATGACATGGGTGCATCAGCTTGAATCGAAACCAAGACCAAAACTTATGAGTAATATATATATATATATATATATATATATATATATATATATATATATATATATATATGTATGTATGTATGTATGTATGTATAACTTGGGTTCCTTAAGCTATAATCGAAACCGAAACCAAAACTTATGAAGAATTCTTGATAAAATTATTTATAATAAAAAAAATAAATAACTTGAGTACCATTAGCTATAATCGAAACGGAACCCAAATCTTATGAAGAATTCTTGGTAAAAATTTTTGTTACAAGAAATGAAAGTCCATAACAATTAAACGACATTCACTCAGATATAATCGCGACGCACAAAATAAATAGCACACGCGCTTTCCTATTATTATGTAGATGAATGCTTAAAAGAATATTCAAATTAGCTATATATTTTGCAGATGAATGCAATTCCACGACCCATATATAACAAAGTTGTATTTTCTTTTTAAATAAATAGAAAAAAATATTTTTTAATATGAATACCAATGCATAAAAAAGCCAAATTTATAGTGGTATAGATAACACAAAAACATTACACACACATACACAAAAACATCTCACACACACACACACACACACACACACACACCGAGAGAGAAAGACATTAAGTTTTTATTTAAGAAAGAAAGAGTTAAGAGCCGTTGTTTCATCGAGATTTCTTTTTATAACAGAAGGAATTTGGGCAAACATTAATAAAGTCAATGTAAATGTATTTTTCAGATAATAAGAGGTAAAATGTCCTGGGTTTCAGTGCTGTGTTAAAAAAAAAAAGAAGAATTTCTTATCTGTTTTAAAAGGAAGATGAAATAAGTTTAAATTAAAAGTTTCCGTGGTTAAGGTTTGATCTTAAAAGAACCCTTTCCCGTTTCTTCGGGTTATAATTTTTAGGTTTGCGTATGGAGACCACCAGATGCACAAATAATAAGGTTCGAAAGTTTTCATCGTATAGAGCGTTTACTGATTTTTTTTTTCATCTCAAACAAGGTACGGCGCCACTTGAACGTACGAGGATACTATTTGGGACCATACATACAGGAACACTATGTAAGAAGTTGATCAGTGAGACGTCTGTTTCACATTACACTTGAACTTCTGCATGTCAGTACAGCAACGGAAGTAAGGATCCAGGTAGGAATTCCAAAATCTAGCAGTTCGAAGAAAGACACTATTAGAGGAGAAGGCTTTCATGAATATAGACTGACTCTAAGTGCGTGCATGTGTCTGAGTCATGGCGGGAAAGTGGGAGATAATCGGCCATGTTAAAGTGGTTAAAAGAGGATGGAGGAGTGTTGGATAGTTTCACTTAGCGCTAAAATATCCGGGGAATTTGCTAGGAGAAATGATTTTACACCATCAAAGTTAGTTCAAAGTTCCGGATATTTGTAAATGCGAGTCTCGAGGGAGGAGGCGAATTGGCTTTGTTTAAGTGTGTGTCCGGTGGTTAATAACAACAGAAGAGAATTAAGGTCTATTTATGTCTTTAAAAGTGGGCATATTTAGAAGGCTGTCATAAATAGTGTTCAATGACGCGATATATATATATATATATATATATATATATATATATATATATATGGCAAAAATGGTAATTAGTAAAACCTGAAGAGAGTACTCAATACTGTTGCAGAGCAAATATGCGTTTTACTTTTTATTACCGTTTTATCTGCTTAGTTACATATGTTTCGGTTGCCGGACCATATGTACGATCTAGCAGCCTCGTCAGACCTTACAGAAATGGCTATTATTATTTGGAAGAAGGATTTTAAAAGAAATATGAGAATATATATATATATATATATATATATATATATATATATATATATATAAAGGACTCCTCGTTGGGGTTGAACGTGATCAGCCTCTAAAAATTCATCCCCATACGATTGCTCTTGCTATCATCTCTTTTTTAGATTTTATTATTAAGGAAAACAAATTACTAAAAAAATCAATCCCTCGATTCCAATTTTGATGAGTGAGGGCGAAACATGTCAATTGACTCGTTTTGATTTTGTTTTTTTATTCCTTACTTTTATTTTTTTAGTCGTTATCCATTTGCCTTTTCTCGTCGATCTTTTTTTTTTTTTTTTTTTAATATAAAATGAATTCCGAAGGAATACGTCTTCCCTTCATGATTGCCTTAATAACATATAGGGTGATCCAAAAAAACAAAACAAAAGCTAAATGGAGGCCATCTAGAACATATGCTGTAGAACGGAGAAAAAAAGGCCAAAGACCCTAGTGCTTTGATGTGATGTTTTGAATATAATAAACTAGTTATGACCAAAGTTTTATTTCATTCGGACAAAACACTAAGAAACGGAGCCTAATTAGAGTTGGGGCCCGTTTATTTTTTTTAGTCACCCTGTATATATATATATATGTGTGTGTGTGTGTGTGTGTGTGTGTGTGTGTGTGTGTGTTCCTTATCTGTAGATGGGCATATTGGGGAGTGAAATAACAAACTGCTTCTAGGTATGAAGCAATTCTCTTTGTATAAACAAATGGAGCTTAGGCGGTTGGACAATGTTTAATGATTGTAATTTCACGTACCTATCTTATCAGCACCAAATAACGTAACGGTTAGAAGCCTCAGCTGTAAACTAGGTGGTCGAGTTCCAATCTGGCTTGAGGTACATGCTAGTCTAACCGCACTGCAAGGTTGTGATACAGCAAAATGGTCTGTCTGTGAATGACTTTATATATATACTAGCATGGATGCCCGGCGTTACCCAGGTGTTTGGATGTTTGTGTTGAGTAAAAAAAATGTGGTAGTAGAAAGGCAGGCTAGAACCCGTACGGCGAAGGAGGAAAAGAAGGGGAAAACAACGTGATGTCTTTGCTGTTTCGGCCACTGCCAAACCGGAAATGACGTAGGTTTAAATCTAGGCTAGACAATCGAAAAGAGGGGATGACTTTCGAAAATATCGGCGAAAACATTGACCCCTCCCTGTAAAATGTGCCAAGTTGATGGTGAAGAAATTAATGTTTTTAGCCAATTTTTCG
Organism: Euprymna scolopes; assembly: GCF_053919585.1. Lineage (NCBI taxonomy): Eukaryota > Metazoa > Mollusca > Cephalopoda > Sepiida > Sepiolidae > Euprymna > Euprymna scolopes. The sequence goes on from NC_136517.1 coordinate 46,989,770, forward strand.
GTATTTGTCGTCTGAAGGGTCGAGTTTCAAAATGGTACTGATCTTGTGAAAATCCGCCGCCTCTGTCGAAAATTTTAGGCAGACATGCAAACATACATACATAAATTTATAAAAATTTCGACCCAAACCGATTAAAAAGCTTGCCCTATCTCTGATTACCCTTTATGTAAAATTTCAAATGTTTAGACCAGAAATTGTGTGAGTAATTTGGTAGAAACCGCATAGGTCAATTTTTTTAAAACTTTGATCCCTATTATGAACCCTTAACATTTATTATTTTGGGCTCAAATCAAGTTATTAAGTTAGGCCCATGTCCAAGGACCCTATATCTAAAATTTCAATTGTTTATACCCAAAATTGGCGGAAGAATTTGGTAGAGTTCTCAAAGGTCAGATCGTTGAACTTTGACCCCTTAAAAGCCAAATCTCTGTCCGAAAACGGATTACAAAGATTTTCCCAAAACATCAGTACCCTGTATATCAAATTTCGAGTCTGTAGACTGAAAATTGACAGAGTTATTGTGTAGGAAAATGTACATAGACACACAGACACTTTCACATTTTATTTATATATATATATATATATATATATATATATATATATATATATATATATATATATATATATATATATATATATATATATACGTGCGTGTATATACTACTAGTAGGCCGATTAAATATGATATTTTCATTAATGCAGATTTCGTATGTCTTATTATATTGGACCTTATATAATGTAATGATTTAAAAAGTTAAAAGAAAAAAAAATTTACTCGTGTGCCACCACTGAGAATCGAAGCCAAGATGTTTAGCTTACAATTTACTTATTCCTTTGACGGTAATGCCTGGGCTATAAAGACATGTTTCCTGCAAGGCTAAAAATGAAAAAATGAACTAATAGCTATTATGTTACGCATGCATATTCTTAATGCTGTCGTTCGACTTTCACCAGGCAAATTCCATTTAAAAAAAATTTTTTACACTTTCGCACCGAGTTTCCTTGCTAAAACTCAAATATAAAGTTTCGCATAGGTTCGAATACCCTATATATTAAGTTTCATGTCTGTAGACCAAAAACTGACGGAGGATTTTGATAGGCAAAATGTTTTAAACAAATATATATACGCATACATAAATATATATATAAAAAAAGGTTTGTGTTTACTATAACCTTTTTACGCAAATATTACGCAAGTATAATCTATGTAGATTATCTGCATGAATATAATTACACATAATAGTAAACGAAAGATGATCATCCCATCGAAAAAACTAATAAAGAATTAATTAAAATGAATGATTAAAAGAATATGCAAATTAGCTTGATATTTTGCAGATGAATGCAATTTCACAGCTCATATATAACAAAGTTATATTTTCTTTTTTAAAAAATAGAAAAAAAAAGAGTTTTTAATCTGAATGTCAATAACCCCCCCCCCCAATTTATAAGAGTATAGATTTATTCCAAACGCCCTTGAATAAACGTACGTTGTAAATAACTTCAAACTGGTTCAAGGTGCGAAATTACACCACCTCACTGAGTGCCTGGACTCTTGATATTAAACAGAGCGATAGAATATGCAAGAGATTTGACCTTGGCTAAATGTCATTAGCTACAGTAAGGTAATAAATAGGTTAATCCTAGCATCTTTCACGAACGCTCGTCGTAATGCGCGTCTGTACACGCCGACCTGCTCAGCTCATACGATCGGCTCAATTCATTGGAATATAGCACAGATAAGAACACCTACGATATTATGCACATATGTTCACAATGACAGCAATAGCACCTTCATTATAATTCAATTTGACTAATACAGTTTTTGATCTTTCATTTGCCCATATTATATGACCCCTAATTTTATTTTCACTATCTGCCTGTTGATCATAGCTTATATAAATCTATATAAGAATGTTCATATCCCACTCTGATTATATATATATATATATAGATAGATAGATAGATAGATAGATGGTGTTTGTTTTTGTTTTTGCTATACGTTTTGAATGAATACAATTATTTACGAAAGTGCATTTTTACCCAAATGCGAGTTGGGAATACTTTTCCCTTTCACCAATTTGGTACCCCCACATGGGGATATTCAGCCACTCTCTGATGAGTCGTAGACGACGAAACACGTGTCAGTGGATAATTATATTTTAAAAACAATTAATGGACTGTTTATTTATTTTTTATTTAAATTTTTTTTTTTAAATATTTATGAACTGTTTTTCCCCATTAATATGTTTATGAACGGTTACCTAACTTTTATAATAAAAGTTAGGTAAACGTCGATATCGAAATTTTTTAAATTAAAGTTAGTTTTATTAAAAGAAAAGAAAACGAGGTGTTTTTATTTTAAATTACTTTATAAACTTTATTAGAACTTTTAACAAACTTTACATGCATAAAATCTCGTTACAAAAATCTAATTTCGAAAAATAAAATTTGTATTTTTTTTTTATTGTAAATTAGTTTATCATTTTATTGTTGAATAAAATTTCAAACTGATAAATGGGGGGGGGGGGATTTCCCGAAAGAAAAAAAAAAAAACACCTCGTCTTTTTTGTTTTTCTGTTTAGATAAAACTAACTTTAATTTAAAAATTGTTTGGAAAACAGTCCATAATATATATTTCATTATAAAAGTTCTATTTTTGTTTGATAAAAAGAATAAAACAGTTCATAAACATAAATAAACAGCCCATTGAGTTCAAATAAAGACTGTTTGAATAAAACTTCTAAAAAAAACTTATAAAAAAAAAGGTTCATTCTATACGATTTTGGTCAACCGTAGCTAAAAATATGTCGGACGTCACTGCCGCCGAATGGCTTTGTAAACAAATGAAGACGAAATGTGAATTTTTTCCCACAGAATTTAATATATATATATATATATATATAGTAATGAAATTAAACTGAAAAATAATTTTCAATGATAAGAGACACCTACCGGGATAAAAAAAAGCTCTATCAAACACAGAAAGAGCAAAAAGTTAGAATAAGTTAAAAGAATAAAGAGTAAAGTTACATATTGGACTTTATTACATTATCAATTCTAGAAAGAGAATTAGGGAGAAACCTCTTTCGGCCTTGGAATTTCCAATCCTGGGGAGGTTTATTCCTCTTTTTGTAATTCTTATTGACTTGATAATGTAATAAAGTTCCCGTGTAACTTTTACTCTTTTGAGCTTATTCTCTCTCCTCCTCCTCCTCCTCCATCTCTCTGTCTCTCTCTCTGTCTCTCTCTGTCTCTCTGTCTGTCTGTCTGTCTCTCTCTCTGTATATATATATATATATATATATATATATATATATATATATATATATATATATATAAGCTGAATGTCTGTGTGTGTGTGTGTGTGTGTCTGTGTGTGTGTCTGTGTTTGGTCACGAATAGGCTCCTATATGGTTGACTATTTAAAACAAACTGATTACATATAATGATAAAAGATGTATCGAGACACAGGAATGGGTATGTTTGATCTGGCAGAACGGTGGTTCATTATAGTTGTGGGGTCTGCGTTCGCGCCTGGTCCACAAAGTATGGAAAAAAAAAACAAAAAAAAAACGTTTACAAGTGTTTTTAATGTAGATGTACATAAAAATACTTTGATAAGTATGTTTTAACTTAAATAGGGATGGTATAATAAAATTGTGGGGTCTGTGTTCGCGCCTGGCCTCCATAGAATGGAAATAGGCACAAACTTTAATAAAAACTTTTCATATCTATCTGCGTAAGTATACTTTGAAAATTATGTTTCAGTTTGAAGAACTATGGTATAATAAAATTATGGGGTGTTCATTCGCACCTGACCTCCATAGGATGGAAATATGTCACAAAGTTTAACAAGGTTTTTTAATATAGATCCACAGAATATTGTGATAAGTGTTTCAGTGTGAACAGGTATGGTATAATAAATTATGGGGTTTATCTATATTATTTTTACTTTCATCATATTTTGCTTTGGTTTTGATACCCCCAAATTACACCCAAATTTACAACCCTTCCTTTTCATAACCTATCATACTTTCATAAATCAGAGTCCATTTTCTGTAGGCTGTTTTTTAACCCAGTCAACGACGGGTACTTTTGCTAGTATATATATATATATATATATATATATATATATATATATATATATATATATATATATATATGTGTGTGTGTGTGTGTGTGTGTGTGAGAGAGAGAGAGAGAGAGAGAGAGAGAGAGAGAGAGAGAGAGAGAGAGAGAGAGATTATATATAATTATTTCCACAGCCCCAAGAACGCCGCAGCCCACAAAACGATTTGTTTGATCTATGTTGGTCAATAGAATTTCTTGTGTGCAGGGCGTTTGCTCAGTTGGTAGAGTGCTTGCCTCGCATGCAGGATGCTCGGGGTTAAATCCCGGGTGCGGATATGTCTGACTGATGAGCACAAATGAGGGCGAAAGTTGAGTCTCAGACTTCCGTTCTGTTGGCTGGCATGGCTCTTGCGGACTGCGGCGTTCTTTGAGCTGTAGAAATAATTATAAATATATATGCATTTATATAAATATGGATGTTATTTGTTTTTGCGATACGTTTTGAATTAATTCAATTATTTACGAAGGGGCGTTTTTACCTAAATGCGAGTGGAGAATAATTTTCCCTTTAACCAACTATTCCCAACTCGCATTTAGGTAAAAATGCACTTTCGTAAATAATTGAATTCATTGAAAACATATCGCAAAATCAAAAACAAATAACATCGACGTAAATCGCGATATATCCAAACAATCGTGCGAGATGGACGAGTGGATTAAAAGTTTAGGCTCGTTACCGTGGGGTCCGGATTTCGAATCTCGCTAGATTCAGCCAGTCTGATGAGTCGCAGACGACGAAACACGTGCCAGTGGATAATTATATATATATAAAAAAACAATATATATATATATAAATATAAATATATATATATATATATATATATATATATATATATATATATATAGTAATTTATAAAATATATATGGCGATTAAGCTACACTGAATATTCTGCGTTTCATCAACTATAGGATTCGTCAGGCTTATGCGCGAATTCTGTGGTTGCTTCTTGTTTTTATATATGTTGAGGATTTCTAGTTAGCCAATCAGCTTTCTAGTATCCACCGCGCTCCTTCCTATCAGCCAATGGGCATGCATTTTATCGAACAAAGGATCTGTTTTAGAACTAGGTTAGTGATTTAAGGCAGAAGTTATCCTTCCTTTCTTTTTTTTAATATATATATATATAAACATACCTATGTGTATACACATACATGCACATATATATACATATATATATATATATATATATACATATATGTGTGATCGTTTATGTATATTCATGTTTATTTAATTTATTTATTTGTTTGTTTTCAATTGTTATTGTTAGTTTTAAAGCTATTTTGTATCGCTATCCTAGAGTAAGTTTTATTTTGTGAACACAGTTGTTTGCTATTTCTCGTCTACAGTTTAATAGAATTCGCGCATAAGCCTGACGAATCCTATAGTGGATGAAACGCAGAATATTCAGTGTAGCTTAATCGCCATATATATTTTATAAATTACTAACTAGCTCTACCTACGTATTGAGCACTTTTGAAGTAAATACTTAATGTTTACGCATAAATCTATGCTTTCGTATATTAGATTTATGTGAGTAAATGAAGTAGTTATATATATATATATATATATATATATATATATATATATATATATATGTACTGGTTTCGCATGTGATTAGTACCTTGGAAGCATTACAAGACGCGTGGGATCTCTTTACCTCCTTACTACCAGGAATTTCTATTACAAGATTTAGCATACATTTTGGATTCAAAGTACAATATCTTTTTTCTGCCTCAATGTCCATTTCCCTTATTCTACGTATCTAAAATGTTTTAAAAACTTTATAACTTTAATTTTCTATGTTTATTGCTTTTAGCAAATGAGGTGCAAACCAATAAAAAACATTTGCTAATAATATTTTCCTGTGAGGAGATGAATAAACATCGAAAACTTATGGGTTAAGGAAATAGATTTATTCAATTGTATTCTTTGTTTTCAAAAAAATAATCTGTATTCGAAGATTAACCTTTTCAAATCATAAACTTGAAAATACACAAGTTTTGGTGTATACACACACACACACACACACACACACACACACATATATATATATATATATATATATATATATATATATATATATATATATATATATATATATATATACTGTTTTAACAAAAACCAAGACTTCAAAGAATGGGTTGATAGCAACAAATAGTGTATTTCATTATTAGTTACAATTGTTTCAAGACCATTCGGACAAATTAAAACATTTACTAACTAACAATGGAAAACACTATTTGTTGCTATCATCCCATTCTTTGAAGTCTTGGTTTCTGTTAAAACAATATATGAATTATGAATTATGATAATTTTGTTACTTACAGTTTAAGTCATCTCTTTTTGGCTTAAAATTAAATGGTATATGAACGATTACTGAATTATATAAACCCAGTAAAATTCGGAATACTACAAATAAGACTATATATATATATATATATATATATATATATATATATATATATATTAGTGTTGGTACGATTAATCAAGAATCGGAAAAATCGGAAGCGGAAAAATTTGAGCTATTTTTCGATGCCAAAACCAATTCCTTAAATTATCTGTTTTATTTGATTTTGATTTAAGAAACATCTTCCATCTTTGTAGTAAAAATAAAATAATAAATATTTATTGATTTTAAACTTTCACTAAGACTAACATCTCTAGATCACCCCCTCACAAGTGTGTTTATGTTTGAGAAAATATAAGCACATTTAAGACGTGTTTTTACGGTAACCGGGACAAAATAAGCCTTTTATAGTTAAATATCTAGAGATTAATAGAGAATCGGAATCGGAATCGGTAATAATATCGGAGATGGGAATTTAGTACGGAATCGGTAATTGTATCGGAATCGGGGAAAATATTGGAATCCTCCCATTACTAATATATATAGAATTAAAATTGGCACACACTTTAATAAAGAATTTTCATATCTATCTACGTAAGCATGCTTTGATAATTATGTTTCCGTTTGAAGAACTATGGTATAATAAAAGTATGTGGTGTTCGTTTGCACCTGACCTCCATAGAATAGAAATATGTCACAAAGTTTAACAAGGTTTTTTAATATAGATCCACAGAATATTGTGATAAGTGTTTCAGTGTGAACAGGTATGGTATAATAAATTATGAGGTTTATCTATATTATTTTTACTTTCATCATATTTTGCTTTGGTTTTGATACCCCCAAATTCAACCCAAATTAACAACCCTTCCTTTTCATAACCTATCATACTTTCATAAATCAGAATCCATTTTCTGTAGGCTGTTTTTTAACCCAGTCAACGACGGGTACTTTTTCTAGTATATATATATATATATATATATATATATATATACATATATATACATACATATATATATGCATATATATATGCATATATATATGCATATATATATATGCACATATATATATGCATATATATGCCTATATACATATGCATATATACATATGCATATATATATATATATATATATATATATTATATATTTTATATATATGGAGAGTCAGAAAAAATGAGAGAAGTTCTTTAAGAGTTAGGAGGAGACTTACGGGATAATGCAAAAACTTAGGATGGAGATAATGTAGAAGTTTAAGAATAAGAGAAAGACAATATAAATATACATACTAATGCATATAAATTTAATCGTTGATTCAATAAGGAGATTGCATCAATTAGCGGTGTAGAATAAGTAACCTCTTTATAATTCAGCATTTCTAAGCGTAATGCTCCTCATCAGAAGAGGAGAGAAGGTGCGACGTCTAGCGATAACTACATTAGGAGCGAAATAAACATGTTTTCATTTTTATGGAACAGACATGCAGAGAGAGAGAGAGAGAGAGAGAGAGAGAGAGAGAGAGAGAGAGAGAGCTGAATTCTAATATATATATATATATATATATATATATATATATATATATATATATATATATATAGAGAGAGAGAGAGAGAGAGAGAGAGAGAGAGAGCCAGAAAGAATTAGAGAAATTCTTTGAGTGGAGACTTATGGGGATGATGCATAGCTCCACAAGTTGGGGTGGAGATAATGTTGAAGTTAAGAATAAAAGAACGACGTTATGAATATATATATATATATATATATATATATATATATATATATATATATATGCACACACACACACACACACACACACACACAGAAATGCCTATGAATTTAATCGTTGAGTCAATAATGAAATTACATCAATTAAGGGTGTAGGATTAGTGAACTCTTTATGCTTAGTCATTTCGAAGAAGAGAGGAGGTGCTAGGTAAACTATTAGAGATGCGACGTCTGGCGATAACTACATTAGGAGCGAAATAATGTTAACAATCTCCTTTTCTCCTCTGTTGATGAGAAGCATTAGGCTTTGAAATACCTGGGTATAAAGAGATTACTTATCCCCCCCCCCTAATTGATGTAATTTCCCTATTGAATCAACAATTAAATTTATATGCATTTGCATATATTTTTCTATTGCCGGTCTCTTATTCTTTATCTTTAAGGGGGAGATTCAGCCGAATAGACAGACAGGCGGATAGAGAGGTATTGCATACTAAATCTATCAAAATAAGTTACATTTCATTAAATTAAAAAGGTTGCAGTATATTCATCTGACTTAATACAATTTTATTTAAAAATAATTGGGTGGTGCGCAATCGAAACTGCACACGCGATGTTTTCGTTCCGACACTTTCCTAACTGAACCATGCTGACTTTTACAATAACACTCATAATAAACACATGTATTTGAAGTTTTAAGGAGTATATACTCCCCAGTTCATTAGCGATGCACGTACACTTCGAAATTCGGTAACAGTTTCATTATTTTTCCGGGTAAACTTTAGATAAGAATACATTCTTAGATTTTATATAGATTCTCTAATCTTTTTTCATAGGAAACACACAAACATCAAACACACGCGTATACACGCAAACACATAGTTTAATATATATATATATAGTAGTAATTTCAACAGCTAATAAGTTATATATATATATATATATATATATATATACATATATATATGTACACACATATATATAATTAATATTAATAATAATATATAGCAAGTTATTAATATTACTAGTATATAATTAATATTAATAATAATATATAGTAAGTTTATATATATATATATATATATATATATATATATATATATAACTTACTAGCTAGGGCTACTCATGTATTGAGCACTGTTGAAATTACTACTGAAAACTGATATGTAAAATATTTCATATTCTTATATATCCCTGGGGAAATATAATTAGTATAAATTAATCAAATGAAATGAGACTTTTTTCCCCTCGTGACATGATGTCACTAAGAAAAAAATGCCCGCGGTGTTATTCAATGGTGATTTTTGCGTATCCCTGGCTCGGACATCTAAAAATCATCGTTAAATATTACCACACGCATTTTTTCCTAGTGGCATCATTACACGCGGGAAGAAAAATATAAAATAATAAAATAAGAGAGAACCCCCTCCCCCCAAAAAAACTGTGCCTATTCTGACGAAGCCGCGATTACATCAAAAAGTTCTACTTATAAACAAATAAATGTTTGTTTGTTTAAAAAAAAAAAAAAAAAACTCCGTTGAATTGGCCTACTAAACTTACACTTTGAATTTATATATATCTACTAGTAGGGCTATTCGGCGTTGCCTAGGCCATATACATAAATAAAAGAAAACGAAGTTGCGTTTGATTATATTTGCTATCATTAGGATATAAAACTTTTAAAAATAGTAGAAGAAAACATATTAATGTTGCTCTTCCTGGACAACGCGGCTATTTAACATGCTAGCTCTATCAAAAATAGTGATCATTTACTGTGCAGTAATTTATAGTAGTTTGAAATAGGTTAAACTAAAAAAATATTGTTAATGACCGTTTTGGTAAAAAAAAATCCACTGATGTCGGCCCACTACTACGAATTCGGAATAGAGGCATTGAGCGAGAAAAGGCACAAGTAGAATTAGGGCACCAACATGCTACATTAAACCCCACTTTGGATTGACTAACTGATACTCCTTGATTTTGGTTCGCAGGAAAAACAAAAATTGACCTAGTTAACCCTCATTTTTAAAAAAAATTTCTTTCTTTTAAGATTGTAACGTTGGGTATGGGGCAGCCAAACCAGCTGCCAACATTGCCCTGCTTTTTATTGAAACCAGCCGAGAGCTCTTTTTAGTATTCTCGTTGTTCCCTTAAGTGCAATTGTCTGGATCTCTTTTGCACTTGGTTCACCAGTTAGGTAGGACTTCAGGTTCTTCTTCATAAGCCCTGTGGCACCAATAATAACTGGTATGATTGATATCTCCCTACGATTCCAGTGTCTTTTCATATCATACATGAGACCTTGATATTTGGTCTGTTTCTCCCTTTCAGCTCTGTTCAGACCTCCATCATTAGGAACACTCACTTCAACCAAGGTTGCCACTCTTTCTGACTTATTCCATATAACTATGTTAGGTTTGAGAGCAGCATTTTCCAAGAAGGTTGCTGTTGGGATTACATGGTCGTAATGTATGGTATATTAGTCATTTCCAACTGTTCTTTAAGGTTGATTTTCCCAGCACTTGCTGCTCACTGCATGAATAGAAACATGTTATTGTATATACCTATCTTTAAAAATAATTTAAGCGGTTACTATTTAAAAAAAAATATTTGTGATTTACGTTAGATATATTCATGCATTTAATAGTAATCGGATCTTTAAATCAACCCTAATTATTTGTTTTTATTTTTAATTTTTGCAGACTGCCCTCGTGAGGAGCCAAGTAAAACAAAAAAAAAATCTAAATTCCGAATTAAATGAACGAAAAATCTTTTGAATTTATTTAAATGCAAAAACTTGTCGAAATAAATGCTTTTTATGCTTTAAAAATTACAAAATTTCAAAATTATTATTACTCATTGTATCAAGAACAATAAAAAATAAATTAAAAAAAAAACACGAAACGTCAGCTGTAAAGGTGGGTGCGAACGCAAAATTGATATAATAAACCACCCGGCTACACCGACAGACACATCATGACGGTGCAAATGCTTGTATTTAAGAGTTGATGTATTTAAGAGTTTATGTATTTAAGTGCAAGAGTTGAAGGCGGTGCACGCATGCGCAGATGCTGAACTCGTTTAGATAGAGACCATTTTACGTGACCGCCCCTATTAGATTCTGCGGTTGTTAAAGTAGAAAAAAAAAACGAATATTTTTTGTGAATGTTCAATATTATACGTCCGAAGGATTTTACTGTTCCTACAATACCAGATTTTTGCGTGTCTGATTTGGTTTTCAAACGTTTTAGCGAGACATACTAACACACAAACAGACATTTGTCCTTCACACACACACACACACACACACACACACACACACACACACACACACACACACACATATATCATATATATATATATAATAGCAAGGATACCTGACGATACCCGAGATTGAATTAGGATCAACAAATGTTTTTACTCTCTCACACTTTTCATTGTCATTGAAATCGGTGAAACCGTCCATTTTTCAATCAAATCGATTGTCCGCTCTAGTTATGAATCCACTCAGGTGCACCGAGAGGATCTTCACATGTCTGCCCGCAATGACAGTCCACACTACATTGTAGTCTACATTGCACTGTAGAGAGCCAACTGTTGATTTTATCAAATTATCCCTTTTGCTTGTGTTCTAAAACGCACTTGTGAAGTTAGGCTTTATAAGGTATTAACTTTGGTCAAAATCGAACGTCCTTCTTTAATCAGATCTTTTTTCCGCTATCGATGTTCGATACTTATCGGAAGGATTTCAATACAAGACCTATCTAAGAACTCTCCCAGTCACATCAAGTACATTTGTGTTAAATTAAGAAAGTAATCGACCCATAGGAAACGAACTCAACTCTCACACTCACAGAGAAAGTGCTTTTTCGTGGAGACAGATATAAAGGGAGACTGAAATATTCGAACAGATTGTGTGTTTGTGCATTTTCAGGAATGCCAAGCCAAGGTTCCTGCACGCAGATGCAATAAAGAGATTTGAACCACCAATCATTTTTAGGAAAATTTTTGTTCATCAGACATCGATCATGTGGCCAACCAACAACCGAGAAAAAAAATGCAACATATAGAAACGGAATATATATATATATATATATATATATATATATATATATATATATATATATATAAGGGGGTGGTCACCAACAATGTGTATTTTTTAACAT
>NC_136517.1:47007135-47047135 GCF_053919585.1 Euprymna scolopes
ACCTGAAAATGGTTGATATATAGTAAAACAAAAAGCAACCATATTATTCTAATAATAGATTTGTCGCCACAGCGTCTCTAGTTAATATCAGCATCATATGGTGTTTTATACATAGAGTTTTATTCAGAAGCGTCAAAATATAAATCGACAACTCTATTTTTTTTTTTAATTGCATGTTGGGCAAATACCGGTTATTTTGAGTTTAGCTTGGTTTGGTAATATATCATGTCGTTTCAGCAAGATGAAGCCACATGCCACACAGCGCGCGATCTGATCAGTTTACTGAAAGAAACATTTGATAGAACGAATAATTTCAACTTGCAACCTCGTTCGTGCGATTTAACTCCATTGGATTATTTTCTTCTGGAATATGTACAGCCCAATGTGTGCGTTAATGAACCAGACACAGGAGACCACTTGGAAAGCCAACTTTCGAAACATTATTATCGAAATACAGTCTAATTTAGTGAGCAGAGTTTATTAAAATTGAACCTCTAGATTGCGCTATAAACGCGCAAGCCACAGGGGCTACATACCGGAAATTGTATTAAAATTATAAATACTAAAAATTAATCTTTGGAATAAACCATACATTTGTATCATAAAGGTATTTTCTGTGATTTATTTTAATTTAAATTTTGCTACCTCTAAAAAAAAAGGCACCGTTTCATTGATTCGGTGGACCCTCGTATGGCGTGAGGCGATCAGCCATTCATTTCCACATACATTGCATCTATTAGGTGGCTGCAAAAATAATGTCGTCTTTTGACGTTCAACTTCATGTCAAACAACGACGTTATTTTTGCACCAACCAAATAGAAACAACTCAGAAGAGAATCAAAACCTTGCATATTTGCTTTCTTTGTTGATTTGTAATGTAAAATGTGTATTATTCATGCGCATCTCAACATTTCACACGTCCTGTTGGTATTAATTATAAACCACACACACACACACACACACACACACACACACACACACACACACACACACACACACACACACACACGCGCGCGCACACACACACGCACACACATTCAATCCAGTTATATTTGATTATTGTCAAAGAATATGAAATAGTCTTCGTGAGATAATAGAATTAATTTTATACGCATCAATTACAATAGATCCCCGGGATACGGCATTAAAAATTAGTAACAAAATACAGTATAATATATAATGGACATGTATATAATCAAATAACATTATAAATAACACTGTAAGGCGGAGTAAATACCGTAACCAGAGGCCGGAAAAACATCGTATTCTACATCGTAACCTGAAAAAAACGTACCTTAGGGCAATTGTATCCCGGGGGTTTACCGTATTATATAAGAGGAACTTTGTCTCTGTGTATGTGCGTGCGTGTTTGTATGAGTGAGTTCCCTAGGGACTCGGAAACGGCTGGGTCGATTTTTTGAAATTTCACAAGAAGGTACTTTATGTGTCTGGAGGTGTTCTTACAAAGGTTTTGCATCGAAAATCCATAATCGAAAAAAATCCGGTTTAAGAAGGAATTCGTATTTTTACGAAAGTTAACACTTTTGTACAGGGTGACCCCAAAAAACGGGCCCTGTGTACTCTTTATGTGATATCTCCATTATTTATTCACCGATTGCCCTTATTTTACAAGACATGGCAGAATCAACGGCCGTGAGTACACCAAGACCACAGTGGGAGCTGGGAGAAAGAATACACTGTGTTAAATTTTACTACAAGACAGGCTCATTTAAAAAAAAACAGGGCAGTTTCATGTGTCAGTTCGAATGTGAAAAGGCTCCCTCCAAAAGCAGAATTCAGAACTGGCTGAACCACTTCGAGAAGTATGTGACCGTGGAGAACCTCAATGCTGCCAGAGAGAACCGACAAAGCCACTCGGGATGTCCCAAGAAGCGAACAGCCAAGCTGGTCGAAAGAGTGAGAGCAATCCGTAAGCGAAGTCAGTCCCTCGGTATGTCCCGTGAGACTTGCAGGAAAGTGCTGGTGAACGATATTAGGACTTGTCCATACAGAATACAGACGCTGCAGACCCTTACAGTCTCAGACAAGAAGCAGAGGAGGGCTATGGCAGTCAAGATGCTCGAAAAGATCGAGGAGACACCAAGTTTCCTTAACCTCCTTTGGACCTCAGATGAAGCCCACTTCCATCGTGATGGAAAGGCAAACTCCAAGACAAATGCCTTCTGGGGGTCCTCCAGACCCAATGAAGTAGCCACCAAGCCCTTGCACTCTGCTAAGTGCACGGTGTGGGCTGCAATCTCGGCCAGAGGCATCATCGGACCAATCTTCATCGAAGAATCTGGCACAGCAGTGACAGTCACCAAGGAGCGGTATGTGGAGGTCCTCAAAACCTTCAATAGTGATCTCCAGACCATCTACACGTCACTCATGAGCAAGTTCTGGTTCCAGCAGGACGGAGCAAGTTCTCACACCTCAAACCTGTCCCGAGATTGGCTGAAAGAGAACTTCGGAGGCCGAGTGATCAGTTTCAAGACTGATTTTGAGTTGGCACCTCATAGCCCGGAATCCTAAGCCTCCCAGATTTTCTTTTATTTGGGGCTATCTTAAGGACAGACTCTACGCAGGGAAACCCAGAACCATCACGGAACTCAAGGAAGCCATCAGGGAGGAGATGAGACCCATTACCAATTCGGTCTGTAAGAACGTTATGGACAACTCCGTGCTGCGCCTCTAGAAATGCACAGAGCTAAATGGAGGCCATCTAGAACATATGCTGTAGAACGGAGAAAAAAAGGCCAAAGACCCTAGTGTTTTGATGTGATGTTTTGAAAATAATAAACTAGTTATGACCAAAGTTTCATTTCATTCGGACAAAACACTAAGAAACGAGGCGTAATTAGAGTTGGGGCCCGTTTTTTTGAGTAACCCTGTATAACCTAACCTCACAAGTGCATTTGAGAAGTTTTATTACCGCACAAGAAGAAAGACACAGTCTATTAAATCAACTGTAGATTTTTTATGAGATTGGAGTGCGTTCGAAATTAATGTTTCTTTTTAAAGCACAATTGAGCCATGATGCTTGTCCTTTGTACGTTTAACTTAAATTCAAGTTATTATGTCAAAATAATTTCATAAAAACAAGAGTTTGTACTTTAGTAAGACAAACGAGCATATTAATATTAAATGTCTCTGTTTAGAGCACAATTGAACCATGATACTTGACTCGTATTTTAAACTTTAAGTGAAGTGATTATTTACAAATAATTTTATAAAATCAACAGTAAATTCTCTACAATACAATATAGACTACAATGTATTACGGGGTGGCATGTGGAGCTTCCTCCCGGTACACCGCGGTGGGTCTCCAACTAGAGAAGGCAATCAATTGATTTGATCATCTCACTGATTTCGATGATAATAAAAGTACGAGAGGATGGAAAATTTGTTGATCAATTCAATCCTGGACAACGTCGGGTCTCTCTTCTGGTACACTCTAAAAATATTAATTGCATCGAAACCTAGTAGTTAATATTTTTTTCTCATCCCCCGCAACCTGTTTTTCACAGAAGAGACGTTGCTTGTCTATTTCTGTTCTATTGTTGTTTTAATGGCAGGTGCTCGAGCTTTAGTCTATGGTCCATCCCTGCAAAACATTCACAACAGACACTCGTCTTGTTACAACCACTGTCAATCCCCCCACTCTCTATCTGTGCCTAAATCTAAACGCAAATTTCATGATCAAAGCTTCTCTTCTAGAATTGCTCGCGTGTAGAACTCTGTATCGCAGGGTCCTTTTCAGTTGACTACAACATGGTCGTCTTCAAGTCTAATGTAAACACGTTCTTTTGAATCGTCCCCTTAATTTTCACCAATATTGATTACTATGCTGTATTCTCGTTAACCACCTTACACTCATTAGCCCTTATCTCGAGTAGCCTTCAGGCCTTCATAAACGATGACTCCTTTGTAAAACATATTTAAACAATAGCGTATGTATATAGCATATTTCATAAGTTAGTTGAACCAAACAATCAATAAAGTGCTCGATTTTATTTGTCTATCTATTTATCTATCTATGAAGAAAGCCTCTTTTAAATTCAACTGACATATCGGGGTCTTTAATTACCTAGCACAAAAGAGAAATAAAACATATTTAGAATCCAGTAAATTTTTTCCCAGAAAGTGAGCCACTTCCACATAGATTAAACATGACTGAAGAAAGCCAGTGAGTGGTTTGTAATTAGAACTCAAGAAAACCCAGTATCATTTTTTGCTTGCGTCCACTCTACCAGCTTAAAATTCAAGTTATCATATGGGGCCGAACTTCTGTAATATATACATAATTATAAAACGCAAATGATCCTGTAACGATGTATGTAACCCACTTTTCGGTTTACGACATCCGGTTGCGCATGCGCGCATGACCTGCACACTGAAATATTAACGTTATTATTTCGAAATTATTATTTAACATGGGAAGAGTGGGGGTTAAAATAACTTAAACGTAATATAGAAATGAACGATGTAAAAAAAGCAGATATATCAAAATTTGAATTTCACTATAAGTATTATGGCATCTGTTCAGTGCACATTTGCCTATAAGTATGGCTAACCACTTATAATTCAGTAACTGTAATTTTTTCCCCCAAAAATAATCAATTATAATAAACAGAACGACTCATGGAAATCTATCCATATTCTTTTTTCATTTTAACATACCTTCATAGAAATGTTTCTGTTATGTATAACAAACACAGGGAGTGCAGGGGATCAACATCTCGGAAATATAATGATTATATAGTTTGGTTTCCTAGATGTAGATCCACTGCACCCCCGCCATGTGAAGATTGCCTGTTTGGAATAATTTTATAGAATGAACAGTAGAAAGTACAAAGATCAATTGAAAAAGCGGATTGTCAAGCATATATCTATACAAACACACACACACACACACATACACACACATACATACACATTGAAAATCGATTAGAGAACGAACAGTTCGATTTGGACCAAAGTTGACATCTAACACAGCCTAACATCACAAGTGTATTTGAAAAGTTTTATCACTGCACAAACAGAAGGTCCCAGCATAAAAAAATCAACAGTAGCTTCCTTGATAAGCCAGGGCCGCGTTCGAAATGAATATTTCCGTTTGAGCACAATTGAACCAGGATACTTGACTTTCACGTTTGAAAATTGAAAAATAGGGGATTTCATCGATATCGATGACAATAAAAGTGTGGAACATTCGTTGCCCTCCCCCATTATATCCCAGGCAGTTACGAAGCTCTTTGCTATATATATATATATATATATATATATATATATATATATATATATATATATATATATATATATATATATGTGTGTGTGTGTGTGTGTGTGTGTGTGTGTGTGTGTTGTTTACGAATAGAGTGATAGAAATACATTTAATTGTGACGTCAACACTTTTCGTCGTTACATCACTACAACACACTGAAAACGTCATCTGCTGCGTGACGTAAAATGTATTTGATTAGGTCGATGCCTACTTTGCTATACACACAATTATATTCTCAGTTTTCAGATTAACATGACGTTCATGAATTTCGAGCCGAGAGTTAAGTGTAGTATATGTTCTTGGTCTTCTTTACTGAGACAACTGGTATTTTTATGTCAATTCAAAGTGATTTTAGGGAGGCGAATCAACGCCGTAGAGTTCATTATATATTTCAGATAGCGCTTTATACGATTAATAATTCTGATTTCATTCATCAACGTCTCTCTGGAAAGGCATGGGATTCATTTCTAGAGGATTTCGCTCAATCCCGGCTCCAAACCAGGAGCTTCAAAGATCAAGGGTTTTCCTAAGGATGTTGGTGGTACCTACAATAGCAGAGGCCTGAAGGCCGCCTAAAACATCGGGGATTTGTAGTTTTTTCAATTGCCTTTCAAGACGTAATAATAATAATAATAATAATAATAATAATAATAAAGGGATACCTCAGAAGAACAAGAAAGGTTCTCAAAACAAAATTATATAGCAGAAACCTAATAAAAGCTATAAACATTTGGGCAGTATCACTAGTAAGATACTCTGGACCGTTTATAGACTGGACTAAAGAAGAACTGAGACATATATATATATATATATATATATATATATATATATATATATATGTGTGTGTGTGTGTGTGTGTGTGTGTGTGTGTGTTTGTGTGTGTATATATATATATATATATATATACCTTATTAATATTTTTAAACTAAACTTTTAATATGTTAAAATTCGGCAATGTTCATATACCAATAAAATTAAAGTCAAAAGGAATTGACTCAATTAATTAAGCTTCATGATTACCAGTTTCCATAATCAATCATGCATATAAAATTTTCGCAAAAATCAAGACAACAAAACATAAAATTATATGGTGTATTTTCTTATGCGTTACAATATTTTATAACTATTTGGACAATTTAAATATTATATCATTTAAAAATATTACAAAATAGCTACTCTTCAGGCGGCACAATACACTTGTTATACATATAAGAATACGTTCATAATCTCTATTTTAAGAGATCAAGTAGTTGGACCTATCTTTCCACCACTTTATATTTACGTTTTATTTTTATTTTATTTTTCGATTTAGTAATCGCCCCATTTTCGTATTTCTACTTTTTAAATGATTTTTCAACCAATTACCTATTTTAATATTAATTTAATCTTTTATAAGTATTTTTGGAATTTTAATAATTATTTTTCTTCCCCAAAGTATTTACTTTATTGATTTGTTTCCCAAATACTAATCTACAACTTCAAATTCTAGTTTAAATTTAGATGTTCCACTGTTTCTTCCTCAATCTACCATAGTTTCGTATAAACTTTGTTTACATATTACGATCCACTAATTAATTTTGCTTAATATGTCATTTCTTAAGAAGGAGCTGTAATTAAATGGTTAATTTAAACAGTATTATCTCTTTTATAATCATTTTAGTCTTACTGGATGTTTATATACATAAATATCGGTTTTGGCATCGGAAAATAGGCAAAATTTTTTTCCGATTCCGAGACCGATTGCGATACCTGAAAAAGCTCTGATTCTTCCGATTCCGATAACTCGTCCCAACACTAATATATATATATATATATATATATATATATATATATATATATATATATATATATATGTGTGTGTGTGTGTGTGTGTGTGTGTGTGTGTGTGTGTGTATGCATATAACTTATAAATAATTATATGATAACTTAGAAATCATTAATCATTTTTATCATCTTTACGAAACAATATTACTTGTAACACATCACTCAATAAGTTCCGAGTTTGACACAAACATGACACCACTAATATAAAGAAACTGCTTCTGTACATATTCTTTAGCGTTTGCTTCCAGCAACTACATATGGTACAGGGATTTGGCTCCAATGGAGAAGTTATATGGAAAGTTTAGGTGTATTTTGAGGGGGGAAAATTCTACAAAACAATTATTAGATAAAGTTTGGAATTATTAAAGTTGAAGTTTTATTAGACATTCACCGGTTAGACCTGAATTAATTAGACCTAACACGTTTTGAGTAATGACTTATACTTACATTTAAGCGCACATCTAAAAATGTCCATGACAAATTTATAGATATTTTCAGAGATTTCATCTAAAATTGAAGGCGGCACAGGTAAAACTAGTACTTTCACCAACCTTAAAGAAATATATATATATATATATATATATATATATATATATATATATATATATATATATATATATATATATATATATATACATACATACACACACACACACACACACATATATATATATATATATATATATATATATATATATAAGGACTATCCACTTATCTAGTGTTTCCTATTCAGATGAAATATGTTTTTTAACTCATTTCAAAGTGATTTTTAACATGTTTTATTAACTGTTTGCTCGTATATATATATATATATATATATATATATATATATATATATATATATATATATATATATATATATATATAACTTTATTCGATTGGCAAAATTTTAGAATAATTATAAAAAAGTGAACCATATCGTAAATTCAATCAACTAAAAAATGGAAACCGGGGTGAGGAAAAGAAAAAAAAAATATATATATATAATGGGGCAAGTTATATGTACAATTAAATAAAATAAATAAGTCGATTAAAAAAGATCGTTAAAATATACCCAAAGCGCTTTTCGTTCAGACAAACATTTTCAAGGGTCATAAGTCTGAAAATTATTATTTATATATATATATATATATATGTATATATATATGTGTGTGTGTGCGTGCGTGCGTGTGTGTGCGTGTGTACATGCAATAGACACAAATATTTACTCATTATTAAAATGTTGGTCGTTTACTGGTAACACCTTGCGTACAATTGTTTCAGCCACCATACAAGAATATCGTTCGTCAACTATAATTTAGAACAACTGGGGCTTCGTCAGCGCACAGAAAAACAATTTGTCAATGGATAAATATGTTTATATATATGTCAATGGATAAATATGTTTATATATATATATATATATATATATATATATATATATATATATATATATATCTTTTCAATAAACATTAATATTTATTTTTTTAATTACTAGATTTTTATATAAATTTTTTTATCATTTAAAAATGTTATTTAAAATTCTTAAAAATATTTTTTATAAATAAATTTTTTTATCATTTGATAATTTTTATTAATTCTTTCTTTAATACATCTTATTTTTTAATTTACATATATTTTTTATATTAATATATTTATGCATATATATTTATTATTAATATATATATATATATATATATGTATATATATATATATATATGTATGTATGTATGTATGTATGTATTTATGTATATGTAGTGGCCCGGGAGTATCTAAATTGTTTTTTTAACATTTTTATCCAGATATTAATATATTTTGTTGTCTCTGGCTTTTTCACAAAGGCATATTCTGACCTGTTATCTTTAAGTCAGTAATAAACACCATCCGTTAACGAATATGATAGTAAGTATCGTATTTTATGTATAAATTTTTACTTGCTATTATTACTGTAGCCATTATAAACACGACGCCAGTTTTTTATACATAAATATTGGACGAATATATCCACTAGCATACAAGACGATTCGTTAAGAATGACACTAAATAAAAGTTCAGTCGAAGTCGATTTGCTGCGTTGAAATAAAAATTACTGGTTCTGTGTCGTACAATTGGATGTCACGCTACATAGCTCAAAGAGAAAGATAAATAGATAGATAGATAGATAGAGAGAGAGAGAGAGAGAGAGAGAGAGAGAGAGAGAGGGGGAGAGAGAGAGGCAGCAGTTCGTTGGGAGCACTGTTTTAAAATGCTCTTATAAGATATTATTAAAGAGTGATTATCGTGATATCTCCCCTGGTCATTGGAACGGAGATCAAATCGGATAAGCCCCATCTGTATTTCAATAGTTTTGTCTCGATCTGGTCTTCTTTTCGAGGTATGAAAGAACTTAATTGCAGGCTGCGTTCGAGTAGCTTCTAAGGACCATAGAAAGGCTCACAAGAATCAGCAGCAACAAAGTATGAGTATGAACTTGAGTCGTGTATGGCACAAGGTTCAAACGCAGAACATCTTCATAAACAGGTATCGATATTTTACGTGCATGATTTATTTTAGAATTACATAATGTTACTTCTTTCTAGTAAATCACGGTTTAAGTAAAAATAAGTTTTTTATGGTTATTACAGGAACCCATTTTAAACAACTTTATTCATTTATTAAAAGGTGTTCATTTACAACATAAGATTAAATTTTTCAGAATTGTTGAGGAATCCAATTTTCAGATTTAACATTGATTAGCAGAGTTATTCATTTCATTGATTAATTACTGAAACCATTCGACAGTTAACGTGCATATTGCATGTGCAAACCCTTTCGCAGTTTATGGTTAAACGTCTACATGCCTCTTCTATGGGAGTTCAAATTTGATTATTAAACGATTTCAAATGCCCTGGACAAGGTTTTTCAATTTCGTTAACGCTGACTGGACACTGTCGTTGTCTGACATCGTAATCTTCTGAAATAATTAATGCTTTATGGAACCTTTTCGCTTCGGACACAAGCGAAAAATATAGCTGATAATCTCAAAACGAGTTTATGAAAATCTTGTATAGAATAAATAAAGAGAAAACATGTAGATGTTTTCCGAATTTAAAAGGAAACTATATATGCATTTAAACTCATACAAACCCCTATTTCTTTTTAAAATGTTATCAAATACAAAGCTCTTCTACCTACATGGATAAATTTATTTGTGTTTAAAATTATTTTAAAGCGTGTTTTTATTAGTTCAAAACAAACGTAGCTTCAACTGTTGAATTAGAATAAAATATGACTGACCCAAAAATCCTGCACAAGGATCCTTCGTAACCACTCAAAGTCGGAAATTTAACAAACACAGGTAGACACACATCAACTAAATGTAAGAATCAAGTGAAAAAATCATGTTCTACAGTATCATGTTTAATTTTCGATTTTTGGGCAATTAGTCAAGATTAAAATGTCAGAATGGGCCGGAAATAATCAGCATTTCACGTTAAATTTATGTGCGAATCTGCTTACCTAGTCGAAATTGAAAAATAACGTTTTTAGAATATTTACTACTAGCGGGATCTGTGGAAATTCCACAGGGGACTAATTCATATGTAATATATTGATGTTGGCATTCTGTAGATGTTCCGTGTAAATGGACACACTCTGATATTAGTGTAGCTCTTTTGTTAAGTATTTGCCTAAGCCAGCAGGGATGGCCGGTATAGCCCGGTCGTAAAGTACGCTTAAATATGACATTTTAATTCTTGCAGATTTTGTACATATTATAGAGTTAATATCCTATCGAATTTTATATATGAAGTTGCGATTTCAATATATATATATATATATATATATATATATATATATATATATATATATGATAACTTCATTTAATCACATAAATTAATATACGAAAGTATAAATTTATGCGTAAACTTTAAGCATTTACTTCAACAGTGCTCAATATGTAGGCAGAGCTAGGCAGTAAGTTATAAAATATATATGTATTATATATATTATATATATATATTATATATATTATATATGTATCATATATATATATTATATATATATTATATATATTATATATATATTATATATATTATATATATATTATATATATATTATATATATTATATATATATTATATATATATTATATATTATGTTATATATATATTATATATATTATATTATATATATATTATATATATATATTATATTATATATATTATATATATATATTATACATATATTATATTATATATATTATATATATATTATATATAATATATTATATATTATATATATATTATATTATATATATTATATTATATATATTATATATATATTATATATATAATATATATAATATATTATATATATTATATATATATTATATATATATTATATATATAATATATTATATATATATAATATATATATTATATATAATATATATTATATATATATAACTTGAGTTCCTTCAATTATAATCGAAACCGAAAATAAAATTATTTATGAAAAAAATATCGATTACTGATTACTGGAGTGCCATCAGCTATAATCGAAACCGAAATCCAAATTTATGAAGAATTCTTGGTAAAATTATTCATAAAAAGTAGACGACTTAAGTGCCATAAGCTATAATCAAAACCTTTATCTATATGAGGAAACTTTATGTAGTATTTGTATTTTTCCTTAAACACGGTGTTCGTAAAACAATGTTCAATAACAGGTACCACTATATTTTGGTATACAATTTATATTTATACAATAGTTTAGCATATGTTTCTAATAATACAGACATTTTGACTACATATATGCATACATATTTCAGCTACGACTTTATTCACGGCCCAGAATCATCAGACGGATAGAAAATTCTCAACAAGATTCCTGTCAGATATCTCCCTTGACAGTGGTCTGATGATGCTAGACTTTTATTAACGTGTTAGCTAAACCATGTATGCCCATATATAGCAAAATTGTTTGTATGAATAAAAAAATGTAATCCGTATACGAGACTTATTGAATATTCTAATTTTTAGAAATGAATATATATATATATATATTATATTATATATATACATATATATATATGTATATATGTATATATCTATATCTATCTATATATATATAGAGAGAGAGATAGAAATATAGATAGATAGATAGATATGTGCGTGTTGAAAAGTGATGCATATCATAGGTTTCTGTAAAAGTTAAAGGAAACAATGGTAGGTTAGTCTAATATAATCAGCCACTGAGTT
Organism: Euprymna scolopes; assembly: GCF_053919585.1. Taxonomy (NCBI): domain Eukaryota; kingdom Metazoa; phylum Mollusca; class Cephalopoda; order Sepiida; family Sepiolidae; genus Euprymna; species Euprymna scolopes. The sequence continues at coordinate 47,019,462 of NC_136517.1, forward strand.
TTATTCCTCGATTGCATTAGAAACCGCTGGCATAGATAGCCAATGGACATATAATTGTGTTATATAAATAAAATATATTATGCATTAACTAATGTGGTTTAGTAATCTTTCACTATTTATATACATTACACTGTATATATAGGAGTTAAAGACATGACTAGATAGAAAGAAACAGTGAAAAATGAGAGAAAAAGAGAGAAACAAAGAGAAAAAGAGAGAAAGAAAACGAGAGAGAGGGAGAGAGAGAGAGAGAGAGAGAGAGAGAGAGAGAGAGAGAGAGAGAGAGAGAGCAGTAAGTAATGTGTGTATTATACCGGGTAAATAGGAAGTATAATTTTCATAATGATTTTAGAAAGCAATTTTAATAAATAATTGTAAGTTGTTATTGATTTTTTATTTCATTATTTTGATTTTTTTTTAGTCATATACGAACATTATGCGGAAGAATCATCGTAAAGTCATAAATACAAACTACTTCATATTTTATTGTTAGCTAGAGCTTAACTATTAATACTTTATGAATATCAGTATCCATCAACTCTGATTAGAAGTCGCCAAGTGCCCGCCTCTTCAACTCCGGATCAATTCAAAAACTACCGAATTAAAACCTATGAAATGCTTACATTTTCTTCCTCTACCACCCATCTTCTCACTCTCACTAGCACTTTCTCTCTTTCTCTTTCCCTCTCTCTCTCTCTTTATCTCTCCCCCTCTCTATCTATCTATCTATCTATCTCTTTTTCTGTCTCTTTATCTCCCTCTTTAATATATATATGTTCGACGATTTTTTTTTTACGTGAAAAAACATTTTTAACGAGATTTTTAACTGGGAGCAGAGTGTAGTATCTGTTCTGATGCTACTTAATACATTCTGTCCTCGATCAGTGTAAGTGAAGTTCTTCTAGATTTTAAAAAAAAAAATTTCCAGAGTACCTCTTTTCTGAGTGCTGGATTTTTTCCCCAACCTTAAACCAATAACACCCATTCACTGCGGAGGTTTCCACATGCCGACAGGCTTTCTACTTTAATAGGCTTTGTCTTTGATCTACTAGTCTTTTAAATGCCCGCCCTGCTCCCTGTCTTGGGGAGATAGCTAAATAGGAACGCCATTTCCAACTGTTGTTCCGCGGCTGTTTTTCATACCAAGTCAAGGATCCATCCTAGGTACTCAATCCATTAACTTAGGGATAGCTGTAGCTGCCCCACTTTTTTATACTAATGAACAACCACTTACCATGGCCAAATGCCACTCGAGGATAAGAGATAGTGAAAGATTTAAATGGATGATGTCACAACAAAAAAATGGATATTAACATTTAATGCTACTTAAGACAAAGTTCCTTTCCTTTAACAATTATAAGAAACCTTTCCAACCAACGATGGATAATCGCACACTACCTGAGAATCCAACATTAAAATTCCTCGGTTTTACATTCGCGTTTAATACGAATTATAACACATGAATAGAAGAAACTGCCAAGTCTGCTGCAAAGAAAATAAGTTCCTCCTACCAGACTTGAAAGTTTATCTCACTTCAAGTATTCTATATCTTTATAAAGACATCAATCATCAATGCAAGGAGTAGTGTTACCACATCTGGGCTGGTGCACCAATCACTAGATTCTCCCTCTTAGACAGAGTCTAAAAAAGAGTATTTATTCTAATAGGTATCACAATGTCTATAAAGATCCAGTTCCTGTCCTACCGTCACCATGTTGCACCTTTGCACTTGTTTTACAAAGACTTTAACGGAATGTGTTCGACGAACTTGTTACACTTGTGCCCCCTCAACATAAATATCTTCGATTAACCGACAATTAGGCCAATCACACCCGTTCATTGCGAAAGTCTCCAGATACCGGCAACCTTTCTACTTTAATAGGTTTTGTCTTCGAGCAAATGGCCTTTGAAATTCCCGCCCTTCTTCCTCTCTCATCGACTCTACTAACAAGGTGAAATTTAAATGTAATGTGACCAAACATCTAGCTGCATAACTCCTCATTTAGGAAGCCCTTATAAATATGATCCCTAATTCACAGCAATCCCTTATTAAGCATTGTTTATTCAGTATTTTCACCCAAAATAATATAATTGCAAAAAAGTATTTCCTGTAATTTCAATGAAAACACAAAAATTTCAAATATATTATAATATTTTTTTTCTTTGTACACATGAACATATAAACAATAGTATAAGAATTTTTTTTTTTTCAATCTTGAAAATAAAAAAAAGAAATTGAAAAATATTAATTTTAAAAATAGCATAATTTCTACGAACGATTAATTTGGGGAAATACGGATGGAACAATATTGCATAAAAAAAACAAAAAACAAAAAAATACAGGATTTGCATTTCACTCGCCGTATTCTCTTTGCTTATTAATAAATAATTGTTTTAATTTATTTTTTAATGAATAAATTGTCATGCACCTTTACTTTTATTTAAAAAGGATTAATTTAATTTATCTTTGCGACATGTTTAAAAATAAATCGAATCATCATGAAAAAAAAAAGATTATTCTAATTAAATAAGCACTTTCTATTACAACGAAATAGGATTACCTAAGTTAATGAATATTTTTTATAATCCTCAAAAGTACAGAAATTAAGAAATGAGGAGTTATGCAGCTAGATGTTTGGTCACATTACATTTAAATTTCACCTTGTTAGTAGAGTCGATGAGAGAGGAAGAAGGGCGGGAATTTCAATAATAATATTCCAATTTTTCTAAAAATGTAAAAATAAAACTGAGTTTTTAACATTTTAAGCTTCCATAGAAATCATGTGCGTCGTCTTTTCGTTTGTTTAGTCTATCGATTGCCCGTTTCTGTAACTGAACTCGCTTTTGGAGGGATTATTAAGCAATTTTTGGTAAAAACAACCTTTTTTTTTTAATTCAGTATCTTAAGACTTTACTAATTAAATTAATCCAGAAAATTAATATTTATCTTTCCAGAGATTTTTACAATTAATTTATTTAACTTTCAAATTTAGCTGAATTTACGAATTTTTGGAGCTGCCGTGAAAACATTTCATTATAACTTTTTTTTTTTTCACGTGTAAATTTTTTTTTTTCTTTTAGAGATTTACTTTAAGTTTAATCTTTCAAACACAAGCAAAAAGTCATCGAAATCTTATTAGAAATTATAAGTCGTCTTTCAAAACCATAGACCCTGTCAGTCGCCATCATTAAGTTGCACGTACCCAGAAAAAAAAAACATAAAAGAGACAAGGTCTATCCTAAAAAGAGCCATCGGATATAAATTTAAGTCGTAATGAAATCAAGTGTTAGCTCCAGAAAGGAATCCCTTTATTTCTTCAAACTATTTGAAATAAATGACGAGCGGCGTTCCAAAGGTAATGCCTCCTATTTTTTTTATTCCGCATGAACGGATCAAAAGAAATTGCAAATTGTATCGTTACGATGACTCAACTTATGCATTCATGACTTGAACGTTTCACCACTCTCTTGCAGATATTGACAGTGTGAGACTCTTTGAAAGCAACTCCTGTAATGGACGTGCGTCAGGAGCAGATATGCAGTGTAGAATTTCTGACAAAAGTGGATAAAGAATAGTGGTGACTATGTAGAAAAATAAATTTTCAAACACAAACTATCACTTGTTTTAATGTTACCACTCCCGTTTTCGTAGCTCTTCAAATTTTGGAGCTAGAAAAATACGGAGGCCTTACTTTTGGAACGACCATCGTTGAATAAATAAAAATCGAAAACAGGTAGAAATATACCTTTTCCTTTATTTAAGCAACGAGAGAACACAACGTCCGTTACAATAGGAGCGGAATAACATTTTATATTTCTGAAGATTCCTTTATAAGGTATTGAACTCGCAACTGCTTTCTAAAATTTACTTTAAAATTATCAACGAAGTAGAAATGAACATTATTTAAAAAAAATTTTTTTACACGGTGGTCACCACTTATCAAGGCCCGGAAGCCACTCAGGGATAAGGGTTATTGCACATACAGTACGTTAGTGTGGAGATTTGATGAAGTGTTTACTTAAGGGGGCGGTTCATTAGGAATTTGTTAACATTTGACTTGAAGACATCCAAGTTGTAGTCAAGTGGGAAGCAGGCAGACGGAACAGAGTTCCGCAGGCGTGCAGTTCTAAGAAATAAGCTTTGTTCATGGAATCCACGTTTTGATTTAGGCACAGATAAAGAGTGGGGGAAATTTTTCACAGTGGATTCAGCCAGACGGGTGTTTTTCGTGAAAGATTGACGAGGGGGGACCAGAGATTGGAGTTCAGACGAGCACCTGCCATGGAAATAACGATAAAACAAGGATAAGCTCGCAACGTCTCTTCTGTGGGAGAGAGGTTGCAGGGTAGAGAAAAGGGTATCCCCCACTAAGCCACGAAGTCTATTTTGTACTCTGTCAAGACAAGATAGGCTGTTTTTAGCAGCTCCTGTCCAGATATTATAGCAGTATTCCATCCTTGGACGTACTTGGCTTTTATATAGATAGAGAATTGCATCAGTAGTGAGATATCTTCTGGAGCGGTAGAAGGATCCCACCATCTTTCCAGCGACCTTGGCAACAGACTTGATGTACGTGTTCCATTTCAGATCAGGAGTATTAAGACCGGACGATGCTGAACAAAAAGAGATGGAAAAAGAGTGTAGAGGACAAATAAATTAAGGAATAAGAGAAATAAAAGTAGGACAGAGAAAAAGAAAATGAGAAAGAAGAAGAAAAGGAAATTACGAGATAAATGAGGAAAATTACCTCCAGACCGTAGTGGAATAGGACCGCAAATAGATCGTAGCATTTAATGCTAGTAAAATTAAGCTGCTATCCTTTAACAATTACGGTCCTGGATATGACCTAAAGCTATATCCGATGGTGAGGACCCACCTTGCGGGCTGTGGGGAGTGTAAAGCCACCCTTTAATTGCCATTGCTCCCAGGTCCACTCTGACCTGGAGTGGTAGTACCTGTTAGGGTCCCAACTATGGGTTAAATAGAATCTGACTTAAAAAAAAATATACTCCATTAAAAATCGTTCCTCAAAATAACTAGATTCGGCATTAAATAACCTGAAAAAGGTTGATATGAGGTAAAACAAAAACAACCAACCAACCATTTAACAATTACAAGACGCCTCTCCAACCACACAAATAACACCCTACCTGAGAATCCTTCATTCAAAATCCTCGGCTTAACATTCACGGGCAATATGAATACATTGAGGATATTGCGAAGGCTATTGCAAAGAAGATGGGTTCCTTCTATCGAGTTAGAAGACTACTCACACCTAAGAGTATCCCGTACTTCTACAAGGCCACTATCCGCCCATGTATGGAGTATTGTTGCCACATATGGGTTACCACATGCCTCTTCCTCTTGGATAGTGTCCAAAAAAGAGTTTTCAATCTAATAGACCCCACTTTATCACCTAAGCTCCAACCCCTGTCCCATCGCCGCAATGTTGCATCTCTGTGCTTGTTGTACAAAGCTTTTAATGGAATGTGCTCCGATGAACTCGTTGAACTTGTGCCCCTCGACGTACATATCTCCAATAAAACTGTTTGGCAACAAAAACTCACCCCTTCAATGTTGAGTTTTCTAAATGCCAGAAAGCTTTCTATTCTAATAGTTTCTTTCCTAAAACAGCTAGACTTTGGAATTCCCTTCCTGCTAACTGCTTCCCTGACTGTATTGATAAGCAACAGGTTAAATGTAATGTAAGCCAACATCTTGTTAACCTTTCTTAGGCATGGTCCCAAACAGCAGCCCCTTACGTTATGCTTTGTTAGGGGTGAACGTGAGTAAAAAAAAAAGAGGAAAAATTAGAAGAAATAAGAAGACAAAGGATAAACAGAAATACAAATGGAAAAAGAAGAAAAGCAGAAGGAAGAAGAAAAAGAAGACGACGAAGATGAAATGAAAGAAAAAGAGGAAGAATAAGAAGCAGAATAAGAAAACACGATGGAATAACAATCTGGAACAAAGAAAAAGAAGAAAAAGAAAACAAAAACAGAAGAAAGAAGGAAAAGAAAAATACGAAGGGGAAATGAAAGAAGAATAAGAAATAAGAGGGAGAAAAAATCAGATAAAAAAGAAAAAGAGGGAAAAATGTGAGAAGAAAACTAAAAATTAGGAAGTTGAAATAAAAAGAAGGAAAGAAGGAAAAAAAAAACGGCGAAAGAGAAACGAAAGAAATAAGAAGATAAAAAGAAGACAAAATCAAGAGAAGAAAAAAGAGGAAGATAAAGTAGGGGAAGTTGAAAGAAAGGAAATGAAGAAAAAGAAGACGACGAAGAAGAAATGAAAGAAGAAGAAAAGACTAAATGGGAAAACAAGGAAAAAGAAGAAGCGAGAAAAAAAAGAAAAAGAAAGAATAGAAGAAAAAGAAGAGGACGAAGACGAAATGAAAGAGAGTGAAAAAGAGGAAGAAAAGAAATCAGGATAAAGAAGAAAAAAGAAGAAAATGAAAAAAAGGTGTGGTGGAGGGGGGGGGAGAAAATAACTTGTATTGATTTCAAATCATATTCATTTCGAATTTTTTTTTAATACAACTCGCTTGAAAGACGAACAATTGGGCTTTTTGTTCGATGCTTTTTTTGTTCGAGCGAGAAATCGATGGCGCTGGAAACGAGTCGTCTGTTTGAAGTGCAACGGACGCCATCTTGCTGATTCGCTTCATCGATATTAGCAGGTCCACATTCAACTTACCCAAGTATAGTTGTTTCACGACCAGGAGACATTCGTCTCATTCAAAATTACTTTCATGGCGACCCATCCCTCCTCCTTTAGGCAACGTATATATTGACTAAATGAAATTAGCGCCTTATGTTGATTAAGCGGTTTCAACAAGATTTCGAAGAGCTGGATGTTTCTCATCGACCTTGTGTCTAACTTTCCCCCTCTTAGAGAAACAACTAAATAGGAACGCCATTTTAAACTGCTGTCCCGCGGCTGTATCTCGTACGAAACCAAGGATCGATCCTAGGTAATACACCATAAACCTAGAGATTGCAGTGGCAGCACCATTTTTCTTATATTAATGAATAACCACTTACCATGGCCAAATGCCACTTGAGGATAAGATTAGTAAAAGTTTTAGATGTATCATGTCACAACTAAAATAGATGTTGACATTTAACGCTACTCAAACAAAACTCCTTTCTTTAACAATTATAAGTTATTTTTCCAACCACCAATTGCCATGGCTAATCGGACTCTACCTGAGAATTCAACATTAAAATTCTTCCGGCTTACATTCGTGTTTAATACGAATTGGAACACATGAATAGAAGAAACTGCCAAGTCTGCTACAAGGAAAATAAGTTCCTTCTACTAGACATGAAAGCTTATCTCACTTCAAGTATCCTATATCTTTATGAAGCCATCAATCAGCAATGCAAGGAGTATGGTTGCCACATCTGGGCTGGTGCACCAATCACTAGATTCTCCCTCTTAGACAGGGTCTACAAAAAGAACCTCAAATCTAATAGGTATCACAATATCTATAAAGATCCAGTTCCTTTCCTACCGTCGCTATATTACACCTTTGCACTTGTTTTACAGGTACTTACATTTTCGACTGTTGTCTCGCGGCTGTATATCATACCAGGCCAAGGATCCTTCCTTGATAACCAATCTAACAAGGATTACTGTAACTGCATCATGTTTTTATACTAGTGAATCACCACTTACCATGGCCAAATGCCGCTCGAGGCACATCCAGAAATGGATGATAACATTTACTGCTGCTAAGAGAAAGCTCCTTTCCTTTAACAATTATGAAAAACCTTTCAAACTATTGATTGCCATCCATAATCGCACTCTTCCTGAGAATCCAACATTAACAATCCTCGATCTAACATTCACGCATAATATGCGATGAAATGACACCAAACAAATATAGAAGCCGTGGGGATCAGAAACAAGATTTGAGCGTCATAATCACGATGGACTCCTTTGATAGCCAACATAAGGAGCTCAGTCAACATCCTGCGAATGTTGAACGTTCTTATTTCTGATTATAGAATACAACAGACCAAATGCAGGTAAATAAACATGTTCAGCATAATTTAAGATAATTCGCAGGAAAATGTAACACAATATCACAAAGGAAAGTCGACTATCGACAAAAACAGGCAACATTCAACTTACCCATTTTTTATCACGACCCGCACAGGTTTGCCTCGATCCAAACTTTTTTAGAATCTTAGGCAACGTATATATAACTAGCTGAAATAAGCTTCGAAACTGATTAAGGGGTTTTAATCAGCTATGATTCATTTTCGTTTAAGTAACACCAAATAAATATAGAAGCCGCGGGGCTCAGAAGAAAGATCTGAACGCTATAGTCAAGAAATAGATCCTTTCATAGCTAACACGGGGGAACCCGTTAAGACCCATCTGATTCGTTTGAAAAATCGATGCGATAACTAGGTGATCTTTTTTTTTTACATGGGGGTCACCATTTATCAAGGCCCGAAAGCCACTCAGGGATAAGGGTTATTGCGTGTACAGTAATCAATGAGATAGTATTGTAGTAATCATTAGTATTATGGGTTTTGATAGAGTGTCTTACTTAAGGGGGTGGTTTGTCAGGAGTTTGTTTATGTTTGACTTGAAGACGTCCAAGTTGCAGTCAGTTGGCAAACAGGCAAGCGGCAGAGAGTTCCACTGGCGTACAGTTCTAAGAAAGAAGCTCTGCTCATGGAATCTACGTTTGGATTTAGGCACAGATAAAGCGTGGGAAAAATTATTGACAGTAGTTTCAGCCAGACGGGTGTTTCTCGTGAAAGATTGGTGAGGGGGACGAGGGATTGGAGCTCAGACGAGCACCTGCCATGGAAATAACGATAAAACAAAGACAGGCTCGCAACGTCTCTCCTGTGGGAGAGAGGTTGCAAGGAAGAGAAAAGAGCATCCCCCACTAAGCCAGGAAGTCTATTTTGTACTCTGTCAAGGCAGGATAGGCTGTTTTTAGCAGCTCCTGCCCAGATGTGACAGCAGTACTCCATCCTTGGGCGTACTTGGCTTTTATACAGATAGAGAATTGCATCAGTAGTGAAATAACGAAAAAAAGTTCCCATGTACATAAGTGTGTTTAGGCTTTCAAATCATGGACAGTTTAGTAATATTTCTCAACATTCTTTATCGTAAAAATCTAACACGTACAACGTGTGTGATGATACAGTTCTATTTCTACACGTGGAGCACATAAACGCTATCACAGTAAAAAAGATCAGAGATGAAATCAGCTCAAGTCTGGTGTTGCTAAATACACAAACAAAACCATTAAACATTACACCAAAACATATATAAAAACCGTGGGGCTCAGACGGAAGATTATGATCAACAGAAGTTCCTCTGATAGCCAACATAGGGGACCCGACGCCACTATCCGAATATTGGGCGTCACCCCCCCTCCGGTAGCAGAATACAATAGACCAAATACAGGTAAATAAATATGATCAGCACAAATTTAAAATCATTCGCATTAAAAAATGGACCACAAAATAAAAAATAGAATTAGACTAGGAATAAAATGGTATTAATAAAGCAACATCTACAAAACAGGTTTCAATTAATCTCGAAGTTATGCGCCCGAATTGTTTCATATATTAGGAAATTAAGAATAAGCGGTCAACGTTAGAACCATGGAATATTTCGACGGCAATCGTTGAACACGCTGTGACTGTTTACTGTTTATGTCCGCTGATCTCGCATTTATTGGTGATTAATTTCTAGTAAATGCCGTTGTAAATTCTTGATAGCCTGGAGATTGAATGTCAGCCATACGAAGTCAAGGGTGACTTTGTGACAAGGTTCGAATACCCCGACCGGCAGTAATTATCATCTCCTACACTGAAGAAATCGTAAGTTCGAAACACATGAGTTCGTAATGTTTAAAAACAATTATAAATATTTAATTTGAAACATTATCGTTAATCACACACACACACACACACCCACACACTAAGTAATAAGTTTTGAAAATATATACGGCAATTAAGCTACACAGATTTTTCCGCGTTTAATCCTCATCAGGAATCATGAGGCTCTTACATAGAATTGATGTTACTATTCGTTTTTACATATATACGTGGATTTAAATTTTCTAGTAAGCCAATCACATTCTTTGTTATTTCCGCTCCATTACCATCAGCAAATGGCCGCGTTTATTAGACAAAGGTTCACCTGATCTTCAATTCATCCTCTTACTTGTTCATTTTTGGAAGGAATTGGTTTTGCGTAGTAAAAGGTGATTTAGTTTTAACTTGAATGTGTTTAGATTGGTCTGATTATATTTTTGTTTATACAGTGTGGCTCACTTAAAAATAGCCCGACATTTCCGTAATCTTTCTCTCATCATTTTCTTTTCCAGATTAAGTGGTCCACTTAAAAGTAGTCCGATCTCTCATTTTTCTTTGATCAATTTTTGTCTCAGATTAAGCGGTTCACTTAAAAGTAGCCCTCTCTCTCTCTCTCTCTCTCTCGCTCTCTCTCTCTCTCTCTCTCTTATCTCTCTTAACGACCAACTGACACCGCAAGATAAAATGCAATTTGTTTTCCAACAAGATAGCGCTACATGCCACAAGTCTCACAGATCACTGACACGAGTTCATGACATGTTTACGGAAGAAAGAACAATAAACAAACGTAAAAAAAAAATGATTTGCGTGTTATCCGCTAGAATCGAAACCAAAATATTTAGCGCTCCAGTCGCGTCTCCTACCGATGCAGCTCTCAAGAGATAGTTAAGAAAGATTAAATATCAAACGACTTGAAAAAATTAATTGAATTTGAACATGCGCAGAAAGAAGTAAAAATATGTCGGCAAGTTGAAATGAACATTTTTCATTTCAACTTGCTGATATATGTCTGCACGAGTTATTCACCCCCTCCAAAAATTTTACTTATTATAAACCATACTTGGTGCATGATTACTATTTCCTGTTAATTTCAGTGTTATGTGACCAGTAGTTTAAGAGTTTATTGGTTAAATATTTACACACAGACAGATACACACATCTATTGTTTTTTTTATATAGATTATTATTATTCTTAACATCATTATTGTTATTGTTGCTGTGATTATTATATACATACATACATACATACATACATACATACATACATATATACATACATACATACATACATACATACATATATATATATATATATATATATATACATATACAAATACAACTTTGTTTGTGTGTGTGTGAGATCGTTCCTTATAGACTCCGAAATGGCTGAACAGATTTTCTTTCAAATTTACAGAACTTTAGTGCATAAGTCTGAGTGTTCTTAAGTTTTGTCTCAGAATACCTCCGATAATTTCCGATAATCGACAATCAAAACCATTATTTTATTTTATCTATTATCGGTAAAGCCATTTTTCTATGTTGTCGTTTAGCAACAATGATAGAACAATGGGCCGTGAAAATTCTATTGTGAGCAAGTTGATAGCGTGTATTATTATTACTTTTTTTTGCATGACTTGATCCGTAGGTTCAAATTCCGCACATAAATTTTTAAATTTGTTTTTCAGAAACTATAAAGAATTTAATAAAACTTGAAAATTTACGTGTGCTTCTTTTTTTTCTTTTTTTTTTTTTGTATGATGTTGTCTGTAGGTTCGACCCCGCACATTAATTTCTTAATGTTTTTTTTTCGTTATTTGAAAAGAAGTTTACATAAAATAATTTTATAAAAGAAACAGTAGGTTCTCTAGTGTGCAATGTAGAATAACATATATTTTGGACTAAGTTACTGCATGGAGGTTTGAAGCTTCTTCCCGGGCGATTTCGCGAATTTCGATGACAATAAAAATATAGGGGTGTGAAATATTCGTGATCATCATTCAATCTCGGGCAACGTCGGGTCTCCCTGCTAGTAATATATATATATATTTTATTATCCTTAGGTAAAACAATGGATTTGGTGAAGATAGAAAGCAATAAAATCAAAGATATCTATATATTAATACGATAGCATGTGTGTTATTTTGTGTGTCATGTTTACATCTTTTTTCTTCCGAGAGACTGTCGTTTAATTGTTATGACCTTCATTTTTTTGTAATAAATTATTTTACCAAGAATTCTTCATAAGTTTTGGTTTCGGTTTCGATTATAGCTGATGGTACTCAAGTCATCTATTTTTTTTACATAAATAATTTTACCAAGAACTTTTCATAAGTTTTAGTTTCGGTTTCGATTATAGCTGAAGGAAAAAATTATATATATATACATGTCTTTTTTTTCTTCATAAGTTTTAGTTTTGGTTTCGATTACAGCTGATGCACTCAAATCATATGGATATATATATATATATATATATATATATATATATATATATATATATATATATCGGAAATCACAACTTTATAATATATAAAAATCGATAGAGCATTAATTCTATAATAATATACACGAAATCTGCATTAAAATACCATATTTCAGCGTACTTTACGACTGGGTTACGCGGGGCGTCCATGCTAGCTTAGATAAATACTTTTGCAGTATTAACAAAAGAGCTACAATAATAAGAGCGTCTCCATTTACACTGAACATCTACAGAATGCCACTATCAAAATATTTCATATAAATGAGTCACCTGTGGAATTTCTACAGGTCCCTCTAGTTAATAATAAAAATATTTCTTGGTTATTAATATTACTGAAATCATTTTGGTAGTTAAGTTTTGAAGAATGTTTCTTTTATAAAATTATTTTATATAAACTTCTTTCCAGTTAACAGAAAAAGAAAAAAGAAAGAAATTAACGTACGGAGTTTGAACCTACAGATCAAGTCATGCAACCCCCCCTCCAAAAAAAAAAACAAACAAAAAAACACTCTATCAACTTAGCCACAGTAAAATTTTCACGGTCCATTGTTCTATCATTGTGGCTAAGCTACGACATGGAAAAAAATGGCTTTACCGATGATAGATAAATTAAAATAAAGGTTTCGATTATCGATTATCCGTAATTATCGGGGGGGGGTATTCTGAGACAAAACTTAACTAAGATCACTCTCAGACTTATACACTAAAGTTCTGTAAATTTGAAAGTAAATCTAATCAGTCTATAAGGAACGAACACACACACACACACACATACACATACAGAGAGAGAGAGAGAGAGAGAGAGAGAGAGAGAGAGAGAGAGAGAGAGAGAGAGAGAGAGAGAGTTGCATTTATATAATTATAGATATAGATTATTACAACATGGGATATATTGTTAAACGCGGCTATTAAATCTCATTGACAACATAATGATTCTGATAATAGGATTTATGTAAGCAGGACTATATCTAAATAAGAGGCATGGAACCATTGATGCGGGCAAACAGTGCAGCGTACATGCAAGGGCAGAGAGATTATTATAAGAATGAAACTCGCACACCATTAAGAACACCTGAAACAACAATAAAAGCGTCATTCTAAAAAAGAAAAAATCCACTCTATATCATTTTGAATTATACCTAGCCATTTTACATTTTAAAATTAACAAAGCTAAATTCAAAATTAACAAAAACGAATTTTAAATTAACATTTCATGACACACTTTTTCACTTCAAATTAAAAAAAAGATGACCTTCAAATAAGAAAATGACGTTCGAATTAAAAAAATAAAGAAGATTGAAATGGAAAAAAAAAAATGTTAAACTTAAAATAAGGAATGTTAAACTTTAAATTACGAAAAGATTAACATCAAATTTAGAAGAAAAAAAAGATAAATTTCAAATAGAAAAATGTTAAAAATTATAAATAAAAAAACACTGAATTAGAAAGTTGAAATATTTAAAATTAGCGGGGCGGGGAGTGGGCTTCCGGCATTGTCCGGTCGTAAAATACTCTTAAATATATTTTAATTCGTGCAGATTTTGTATTTATTATTACAGAACCAATTTTTCTATTGAATATTATATTGTACCTAATATATAGTACTGGTTCCAAAAGATTAAAAATATGACAGCTAGAATCCAAACCAAAACATTTAACGCTTCAGTCGTGTTCCCTACCGTTTGAGCTATCCAAAGATAGATAAAAAAAGATTTGGAATCAAACCACTTCAAGTTATGCATTAATTTGCGCATGCTCAAAAGTCAGCAAATTGAAAGGAACATTTTGCTTTTCAACTCGTCGATATATTTATGTATATGTTATTCATCTATCCAAACAAAGATTTTATCAGTTATAGACCATTCTTGGTACATGGTTACTATTTTCTAGTAATTTCAGTGTTCTGTGACCAGTAATTTAAGAGTTTATCAGTTAAATATTTGACGCAGATACACACACATACATACATACATACATTTACTGTTTTATTTATATAGATTAATACTTGATTTCACCGTTTTAATTTAATGTCAAATTACAAAACATGACTCTCAAAATGAAAAGATCAACTGCAAATAAAAATTATTAAACTTTAATTTAAATATGATCAATCTAAAGATGAATTTGAAATTAAGATTTTATTGCAGCCCAAATTTAAAAAATACCTTAGAAATAAAAATGTTCAAGTTCAGATTTAAAATGATGAATTCAAATTAAAAAACTATTAATTTCGAATTAAAAATGATGAATTTCAAAATAATAATCTTAACGTTCTAAATAAAAACAATTCAAACTTCAAATTAAAAGAATATGTAACTTCAAATTTAAAAAAAGTCACTTCAAAGTAATAAGGTTGAATTAGAAATTAGCAAAAGTTGAATTTCAAAAGAATACTTAATTGAACTGTATCAATTTTAAATGAAAACTGTTAAACTTCAAATTAAAAAAGGGTCAACTTCGAATTAAAAAAGGACCAGCTTTTAATTCAAAAGGATTAACGTTGAATTAAAAAAGAATCAAGTTCAAATAAAGCAGGATCCACTACAAATTTAAAAGGATCAACTTCAAATTTTAAAAATCAACTTCATATTATAAAGTAAAAACTTCAAATGGAAAATGTTTGACTACAAATTAAAAAAAGGATCAATTCCGAATTCAAAAGATCAACTACAAATTAAAAAGGATCAAATAGAAATAAAAAAAAGGATCGACTTGGAATTAAAAAGGACCAATTTTAAATTATTCAAATTATCAACTTTTAATAATTAAAATCAAATTAAAAAGGATCGGCTTGAAATTAAAAAGAATTGACTTCAAATTAAAAAACGGATCAACTTAGAATTAAAAAGGATCAACTTAGAATTTAAAAAAGTATTCAAAATACTATAGTAATAGATAGTAAGATTGTAAATCTAAAAATAAAACATTAAGCAAGAATAAGTTTAAGGATCCTAAAATTACTACTAGAATTATCCACAATGATCCATGGCGTAACAGATAAAGTACTAAGTAAAATACAATTGTAAGTGACGTTTTTCTAGAGGTTGAAGGTGTTGGGACGATTAATCGGAATTGAGAATCGGAAAAATCGGAATTTTTCTTTTTGATTATTTGAGTTGGAAAACTATGTGCCGATTCTTTAATTGGTTTTTGGTTTTTGTTTAGAACCAAATTTTCCATTGCTGGTACTAATGATAAATGATAAATATTTGTTTAATTACTTATTTAAACCTAATAGTAATACTAAAATGCACTTTTATTTTTACATGTGGGATATAGTAAAATAATGAGAGATGAAATAAGCTTAAGTCTGGTGTTGCCAAATACACAAACAAAACCATTAAACGTGACACCAAAACAAATATAAAAACCGTGGGGTTCAGACGGAAGATCTGAGAGTCATGATCAGCAAGGGTTTCTTTGATAGCCAACATAACATGGGGGGCCCGGCGACATTCTGCGAATGTTGGGCGTTTTTTATTCCAGGTAAAGGGAGTACAACAGACCAAATGCAAGTAATTGAATATGATCAGCAAAAAATTAAAATCATTCGCATAAAGAAATGGATCACAAGATCAAAAATAAAATTACACTATGAATAAAATGGCGTTCGATAAAACAACATCAAGGAAAAGAGGCTTCAGTTAATCTACAGTTTTTTTTTTCACTCCAGAGATACAGAGTGAGTCACGGGAAACGGATGTTTTTTTAAGGAAAACAAAACTCTGCGAATATCTTAGCAAAAATGTTATAATGTACATAAAGACTACCTTCCTCACTCCCTATCCCTTACTTAAGGAGAGCAAGGAGCGTTCTAAAATCGTCTGTTTCCCGTGACTCATCCTGTATATTCGTTGCGATTCCGTAAGGGTTCGGAAAAAGACACGACTCGATATCTAGTAGAAATAAAAAAAATATATTGAACAGAAAACTAAATACATCAAAGATGGTGTTCATGATTTTTGTATACGCCGAGAAATATTCTCCTGGTTTTTATAGGAAGTGGAAGAGTTTATTATTATCCGTAGGGTGGACATACAAAATCTGTAAATATCTTCACTGGAAAATCAGTAAAAACGTGAATATCCGGTGTAGCAGCAAATGTTGGAAACATATGCCGAGAGAACAGTTAGAAATAAGTCGCACACAAGCCTATTATGACTATGAAAATCCTACAGCTACGTACCTAGAAAATGAAGCTGTTAAGCCTGATATAGTGATATCGGGCAAGAAGGAAAAAGTAGTAATATATATATATATATATATATATATATATATATATATATATATAAGAGCAAATAGTTAATAAAGCATGTTAAAATCACTTTGAAAAAGAGTTTAAAACATATTTAATCTGAAAAGGAAACACTTAATAAGTGGATGGTCCTTAATCCGCGGAGTTTCGAAGAAATACTTTTCTTCTCATCAGAGAGTATGAAATTAGCAAAATGCGTAAAGTATTTGATGAAACTGCAAGTAAGTCAAATATCTTACTTGATAACAAAACGTGAAGCAGAGGGTATATGGTGAAGAAAAAGGTGATTTCACGTGAATGGATAGTCAGGTGAAAGGTAAAGTATCCAATGACGGTAAAATCACAAATGTAAGTCCAAGGGAGTGTAATTAATTTTCCATTCGCACAAGTAAAATCCAAGGAAATCGCGTACTTTTATTTTATATATATATATCAATTTTTTAAACTTTGACCCCTATTATGACCCCTTAAAATTTATTGTTTTGGGCTAAAATTGTCGGAGGAGTTTGGTACAGTTTTCAAAGGTCAAATCGTTGAACTTTGACCCCTTAATCGCCAAATTTCTGGCCCAAAACCAATCACATCGATTTTCCCAAATCTCAGTACCCTGTATATCAAATTTCGAGTATGTAGACTAAAAACTGACAGAGTTATTGCGTACACAGACACACAGATACACAGACACACAGATATACAGGCAATTTCACTTATATATATATATATATATCTTTTTGCACCATTTTTATACCTCTTTACAAAGATTGAAATCAAAATATAATGATACTAAAGATTGAGTTCAGAATTCTTATTCCAATTTTGGTAAAAACCCATTACATGATTTTCATCCTAGAAAATGTCTAAAATTTAAAGCGTAACCAGAAGAGTTCTTACGAAGAAATTGATATTCAGGAAATCTTGCTTAATTGATGTCTAATTACTAGGAATAAAAATTTATTGCAAATCTTATATATTTGATTTTTTTTAACCATATTATAAGTTATGAACATATTCTGCGCCCTCCCAAACAAACAAACCCAAACTAAGAAAAAAACTGAAAGTTAGTGAATCTTTATTACTCCTATGATTAAAATTTTACAAAAATCGAAGTAATCGAAATTTTCATGAAGGGCTTGAATCTTCTTTTTACCCTCTTGCATAAAACTAACTTGAACTAAATATAGTACACATTTAGCCCTTTACGCTAAAATTCATAATTAAAGCTCAGTTAGTTTAGGAGTTAATCCTGTGACGAAACAAATAAATACCTAAACATTAAAATACTTTATTAATGTAGATAGATGGTGAATGTGTGTTTGAGAGAGAGAGAGAGAGAGAGAGAGAGAGAGAGAGAGAGAGAGAGAGAGAGAGAGAGAGAGATTGATTGCTGGATGTGAGCAGCGATATATTAGCAAATTAATATAAATATGTAAATAAAAGGAACTAATAGAGATGATATAAATAGAGAACCAATTAATAAAACAGAGAAAATATTACATTTAAAATCAGAAATTGCAATCGCTTTTAACGCAGATTTATATATTTCAATATGTCTTCGTTTTGCTTTCACTTTGTTGGTTTGGTTAGTGATAATACTAAGCCTAAGCACTTAATTCAATGCATTGAATTTTAAAGAGTATACGGGAGGGGGATCTTGGATGTAAAATTCTTCGCATGGTGAACGCGCATGACAATCGAACGATTAAGAGATTTATTTCAATTTTATCATTCAGCCATGTTACTTTTCCCATGATGCACCGCGCGATCACTTAATGTCCAAGATGGTGGTGGCACAATACAGATCGTTAACACATCAGCCAAAATAATACGCGTGTGTGTGTCTTGGACGAATTGCCAGTAGATAAAATTCTGCTAATTTAATAAACTATCCTTTTATTTATTTAAAATAAATCATGAGCCAAATAAGAAAGCACCTTCATTCATTTTTTTTTTCACTTTCATCCTTACGCATGAGTACAGGAAACGTGAGATAAACGATGAATAAAAAACATAATAGCTAAATAACTGATAAATAGGCAGAGAGATAGATGCATGAGAGAAAAATTGAACCGACGACGTTACTATATCTATCTATCAATCTATCTATCTATCTATCTATCTATCTATCTATCTATCTATCTATCTCCCTCTGTCTTTTTCTGTCTGTCTGTCTGTCTGTTTCTGCCGCCCTCTCTCTCTCTCTCTCTCTCTCTCTCTATATATATATATATATATATATATATATATATATGATTACAACGTCTTGTCAGACGAGTACCACTCCCTCAGACATGAGCTCAAAAATGACTTCCATCTCCACAGGACCATTTTTATAGACAAATGCCTTAGAGAGTATCTATACACAGATGATGTTACAGAGTCTTAGCTTTATACGACAGCTAAGTCTCTCTCTCGGTTCAAAATGTTGAAATCCAGCAACAAGCAAGAGCAAGATAGCCAGCAACAAATTAAACTGCAGACCAGCTTAATGCGGGTACTGGTCTCCCGCTTTATGGTTTTTTAAATCAGAGATTTGCTTCTCCTAGAAAGATTGCCTTCACCACGGCTTACGAGAGCCCTCTCCACCCCAGCACACACATACATACACACAAACACACACGGTGCTAGTTAGCCGTGGACCCCCAAAAAGGGTTCATTCGCCCTATATATATATATATATATATATATATATATATATATATATATATATATATATATATATATGCATCGGGATGAAGCTTTACATACCCCTCCTCACATTGTAGTTTACATTGCACTGTAGAGTTTTATACTGCTAGTTTTATATAAAAATTATATATAATGGATTGGATTAAAGTTTAAAATGCAAAAGTCAAGTATCATGCTTCAATTGTGCTCTACACAGAAACATTCATTTTGAACGCGTCTCTGTAACATGACAGAACCTACTGCTGATTTTATATGTAGGGTCTTTCGGCTTGTGTGGTAATAAAACTTCTCAAACGCAATTGTGATGTTTGGCTGTATAAGGTGTTAATATTGGTCAAATCGCCTGTTTCTTTTTCCTTGGATAATCATCCATACTTATCGAAAACATTCTGATACAAAATCTATTTAAGAACACTGCCAGCTAAAGTAGATTTGTGTGAAATTTAAAAAAAACCCATAAAAAACGTCCCAGCCTAATTGTCACAGCTGGTGACTTTCAAAAATGCTATCTGGACGTGAGGACACTTTAGAAGGACGATATGCAATAAAATCTTGTTTTAAACTTGCTTTAAAATGCAATATAAACATATGGAATGCTTCAGACTGCTTTTGGACTATCTTGCATGGATCGAACATCAGTTTTTGAGTATTACAAGAGATACAAGGGAGGCAGGGAGTCTATGAGTGATGATGAGAAGTGTGAGAGGGGTAAGGAAGTCATACCACCAGAGTTGATTGGCCAAATACAGAATTTCATGGATATTGATCGCCGTGTGTCTACAAAGACAATAAGTGCACAGTTTGATGTCAGTGTGGGAACTGTACACACAATTCGTCATGAGGAACTGAGGATGCGGAAGATTTGCGTGAAGTTTGTCCTAAGAGTGCTCAGAGAAGGTAAGATTATTTGACCAAGATGGGCACCAAGATAGTTCCTCATCCTTCCAATAGTCTAGACCTTGCTCCCTGTGACTTTTAATTATCCCCTAAGCTCACGGGAAACCTTAAAGACTGTCATTGTATTGTAGACAATTGAGGAGATGAAAGAGGCTGTGACGAGGGTCATTAACACGCTCACACAAGAGGACTTCCATGGAGCCTTCTAGAAGTTTGGAACGATACAACAAATGTATTGCGGCTGGAGGAGATTACTTCGAAAGGGACTAGAGTTTCATATGTGTACTATCAATCAATGTGCCCATATGAAAAAAGTCTAAAAACATATTCAAAGCGACTCGTATCTATGCATAATATGTATTTATTTGTTAAAATATTCAGAAGTATTTCAATCGTAGCTTTAATGAACTCGATTTCCTCGGGCCATAAATATGTGTCCGTTCTCTAAGTTTTCATTTTGAAGAAAGAAACAAAATTATTACTCATGAATGTCATTCATTACTAAATCCAAAAATACTAGTTTTAGACACGTGCTTTCCATTAAATTTCCATAGATTTTAAACATCCATAGATTTTAAACATCGAGCGATCAAAATTAAATCAGCTTACGGGCGGCGTTTTATTAACATTAACAAGTTGACAATATGGCGCCGTTGGAAGAAGGCTAGGATATATCTCTGTCAATGAAATTTTAAGGGAGTGGACGGATGAGATCTAATGAAATATACACTAAGTGAAATAAAACCGAACATAAGGCATACACATGCTTTGCACGTCAAAATACAATATAAAACCGAACTTAAAGCATACACATGCTTTGCACGTCAAATACCCAGACATATAACCTTTGTCGGTCGGGAGAGAAATATTATTAAGTTAGATGAAATAATTATTACGCATTTTTCAATTAAAAACTACGATTCAGACATATTTTAGGCATGTACACATATGTGTGTAAATAATATACGTGTGTGTGTGTGTGTGAGTATGCGTGTGTATAAATGACAAAAGCATATATTTCAAATTTCAAGATGTTGACCATCTTACCTTTTATTTCTTTAAGTAGTTGAAATATATATATATATATATATATATATATATATATATATATATATATATATATATAATGCCTTTTATTTTTTACTCCGCCCGAATGGACTAGACGGACTTGCAAAACGCATTGTTATGATGACTGAACTTAACCTGAAATATTCCTTTCTCGGTTGCAGATATTGACGGTGTTAGACTCCAAGAAAGCAACCCCTGCCATGAGCGTGCGTCAGAAGCAGAGATGTGTCCTTGAATTCCTGGCTAAAGTGCATTGAAAATGTTGGTGACTATGTGAAAAAATAAATTATTCGGGACAAAAGGCCGCTCATTTTAATGGTATCACTCACGGTTTTGTAGCTTTTACACCTTCGAACGACCTTTATATATATATATATATATATATATATATATATATATATATATATATATATATATATATGTCTGTGTGTGTGTGTGTGTGTGTGTGTGTGTGTGTGTGTGTGTGTGTGTGATTGCTAGAAGCAATATTCATAAAAAAAGAAGAAATAATCCAATATTAACAAAAAGTATTGGATAATAGTACTGATATATTAAATGTATTTTACAATAAAAAAAACCCCAATAATACACAAAAAATAAAAATAAATATAAATAAATGAAATAAGGAACTAAATGCTCTGGGCTCAGAATTGGGACCACGAAAAGGCAACTTGGAACAGGTATAGGTTTTAAATATATATTGAAAAAGAACAAAGTCACAGAGAAACGTTGTGACGTAACCGACGATTACTTGTCAGCAGAATCTCGGTAGAAAATCCCGTTCCCACAAAAGTACTTGGCTCTCTATTAGTATGGTATTTAAAAGAGTCCATTAGTAGGTAACACTAAAACCATAACACTAGGAGAACTAATAAATGAATAAAAAAAATAAATAAACAATAGCCTCAATCAGATCATCTTTCTACCCTTTCTATTTTTCGCCGCCAAAACATTCGAGAGAAGAAAAAATATATAAAATTCATCCCTCAACAAAAACGGCCTTAATAAGTTAAGAAACCTACTCCTTACGACGATCGCAAATATCACAAAGATTAATAATGTAACAGACTGGCTACGATAGCAACACTCGAAGCCAGTTCTATCAACTACAACCCAAAACAAGAAAGCATGTTCTATATAATATTATGCACGTTTCTTCCTTAGTTAATCCGTACATTACGCTTTGAAAAAGTCCAAATGCAGGCCAAACAATTTTTAAAAAGGCTAAATTCGTGAGATTTGGCTTAAAAAGTCTAGTTTGATAACCTTGGACAAGAATATGAGAGTTACCTCTCCTTGATGATGCCTCGTTTTCGAATATCAAAATAATAATATATGATTATTGTTGTGATGGTGTGAGAAAGGAACTCGTAGTAAGTTTGATGTGCAGCGATTCTTCACCGAAGAAAGGAGTGGGCAAAACATTACGTAAAAAGAGAACATTCACAAAAAAAAAACAAAAAACAAAAAAAAAAAACAAACAAAAAAAAAACAGGGCAAAATAAGAAAAACGTCTGCAAAGATCTGCTGGACTGAAGGAGTAAATTAAAGGTTGTCTCTTACAATGTGATTTTATTATTTGTACTGAACTATGTAGCACAATCATACTTTTCTTATGTATTTACTAGTACTTAATAATTTATCTTATTTGGGTCAGTTCTATATTTAAAATACAACAGGCACTATTTTCATAGAAATGTTAATAAACTCATATTTGCTGCGTGTTGTTGGTTTTTATGTCGGAGAAACTATTTTTTTCACTACCCGGAAAATATTTTTTGATTATATATATTTCTCATTTCGGTGGAATTTCCACGAGTCCTGATTGTTATAAATATTGGCTTGGTCATTAACCTTAATGGGTGTGGCACAGTGATCGAAACCTACTTTACTCTATCGGGCCAAGCCAACAGGAAGAACCGTGTCCTGAGGAATGTTATACGTCAGATAAAGTCTTTCAGGTGCCACTGCACTCTTTGAAGTGCACCACATTGGTCGCCATCTTGAAACTTGATGTAAGAATGATCTTTAGAAGAGAGTGACGATCAACAAAGTATGCCATCACGGTCAAGGATCACATTTAAAGCATCTACCATACTAGAAAATTACTCACACCAAGGTGTATCCTATATATTTACAAAACCATAATCCATCCGAACTAATCCCTCACTCTTGGACTGGGTTCATAAAAGATTATCAAATCTAATAGGTCCCTATCACTATCGACCAAGCTTCGACCTTTGTCCGATCGTCGCAATGTGATATCTTTGTGCCTATTTGACAAATATTTTAACAGAATGTGTTCTGATGAACTCATAGCACTTGTACTTCCAACCAACCCGACAAGCAAAAAAAAAAAAAAAAAAAAAACACGACTTCACTGTTCAAAAAATTTAGATGCCGAAAAGTCTTTTACTCTAATAATTTCTTCTCACGGATTGCTAGCCTTGGAAATTCCCTCACTAAATTCCTGCTTCAATGCAGAAGTGAAGTTTCAAAGTAATGTGAACAGAAATCTTGTCGCTCAACTCCCCACATTCCGCTTTCAGACTCGATTCCAATGGGTAGCCCCTTACATTCCAAATGGCAATGAGCATTGTTTGGGGTAAAAACGGGCAAAGGAAAATATTGCGCAAAATTTTTATACAAAATGAACAACAGTTTTAATTGTTGCCATTTCAGCTTTTAAAGCAATCCAAAATTTTCCTGTCTTTCAAATTTAGTTCATAAGTAATAAACGTTTAGGTTAAGGTAAGTCACGTTTATTCTGAAACACACACACACACACACACACACACACACACACACACACACACACACACACACATGGTAGCTTCTTTCAGTCTTGACAGACTATGAATACAAATGTAAAGGTGCCTGCGCGTGGAATTTTTGTGGCAATAGTTGCGCAGTCTCCAACCACACCTCTCCTGAGTCAGTATTAAGTGTAATCAAGACGATTGAAAACAAATGTCGAGGTAAGCAGAGAGAACATACAGCGCCTAGAATTTCCAAATGGTCACCCATCAGGTACTATACGTTGCTTAACTTCGGTGACCTTACGAGAACCGGTATGTCAGCGTGATTATGCTACACACACACACACACACACACACACACACATATATATATATGTGTGTGTGTTTGTACGTGTTTGTGTGTGTGTGTGCGTGTGTATGTGTGGCATGAAAGTGCCGAAAAGAAAGAAGACAAGGTAATGCCAAACCAGAATATTATTTATAAGTGCTGAAGAAATGGTTTGCCAGAAACTGCTTCTGAATTCACTTCATCTCTGTTACAATCACTATTCATAGTGCCTGAAAAAATTTATGGAAAGTGGCAATCGGGTAAATCACCATCTCATACACACACACACACACACACACACACACACACACACACACACATGTATATAAATATATATATATATATATATATATATATATATATATATATATATATATATAAAGGTTTTACAAGATTATTTATTGCTACCGTTCCTAGAATTTAGGTCAATCACGATCCGGCATATGATTATTTCAGAGATTTGGGGGAATTATCGTTACTTTCCTTTATATATACATACATACATACATACATACACATATATATATCCATACATACACACATATATATATACATACATACACACACATATATATACATATATACGCATACACACACACACATATATATATATATAAGAACACGAATTTAAGACAGTAAATTGTATTTTATATGAATTGATTGTTCGATAGAATACTCAAATAAGATATATTAAAATTTACTTAATCCGCGGAGTTTCAAAGAAATGCGTTCTTCTCATCAGACGAAAAATATTAGCAAAATCAATAGTAGAGCGTAGCTATGAATTTGCTGGTACTCGCATTAATTGAAACAGCATTATATGAAAACTAGTTTTTCGTACAAAAAGTTCATAAAATGGGGAAAAGAAATGTTAAATATAAAGATAAATTAAAACCAAAAATTAAAATCCAGCTGAAATAATATGGAAAGAAGGAACCCAATTCATACTCTTGACAAATAGATTCAAATTAAAATCCAAAATGTGTTCAATAATAAAACATGTATCTAATGATCCAAACTGTGTGTAATTCAGATTTGGAGAAAAATGCGTTTGTAAGCAGTTGAAGAATATTTCAAATCGTTAAAGTGTTTTTCACTTACGGATAATTTACCCGGCGTAACAACTCCCATGACCGTTTTTAAGGAATAACGGAAAACTTGATTTCCAAAAGACAAGCGAAATATTTTACAACAGAAACGGAAGTGTATATGTATCTAGACAATTTCATATAGAATAAAAAAGGTCTGTAACTAAAAATATATGTAAGAAAACTTCATGAGAAAAATATCCATGTTTTCTTTTTTCATTAGAAAAAGTTGAGAACTGGACTATCTCATAAGAAAAAGTCGTTCGCGAGAATACTTTTCATATTGCCCGATCAGTGTTCATTTCTTTGTTATTAATTTATTTATTTTGCTTTTATTGAAGTAAAAACAACTATGATGAATAATAAATTAATAGATAAATGTTATATAAATCGCGTTAAAAATTATTTTTGTAATTCAAAACAATTTATTTTGCGGATCGCTGCGCATGAGAAAAGTTGGGAAACGAGGGTATTTTGAAATTTGAAGTCAGGAACAAAAGTATTTTTACTTTGAAAGTCGGGAACGAAAGTATTTTAGTTTTAAAGTCGGGAATAATTATTGTCAGATTAGCATTTGCACGTGATATCCATAAACGGAAATAAGTTTTATTGGGTTAGCTTTATAAGGGTAATATTGCAGAACCTGCGTTCGCGGAAATACGTTTAACTCTTTAATTATTTTTGTCACCATTTTTATTCAAACAATTGTCTGAAACAGACGACACAAAAAAACGAAAAGGCAAAAAAAAAAAAAAAAAAAAATGCTTAATATTCGTACTAAGCCTACACAAACACAAAACAAATAAGTTGAGGAGTCGTTGTTCAAAATAACAAGAAATTATTATAAAAAAAGCTTATTTGGAAGCTATCAGAGATCACATCAGAGATGTTCCATGGACTAATATCTTCTTTGTTCCTGTTGAACAGTTTGCAAATGAGACAACTGAATGGTACAAGGTAGGAATTGAAACACGTGTTTCTACACACAAGTACTATAGTAAGCCCCACTTTTCCCACTTCAACTTGATCAACTTTCATTGCGCAAAGGTAGCATGCACTTCGCCGATTCGTCCACCATAAGTTACGTACAATTTCGCAAAAATTTATAGATGCTACAAATCATTGTAAGATTGAAATAGCCACAAACAAGAGAAAGCATACTGAAATGACCAGGATGTGTATTGTCGTAGAAATTAGGAACTAATGCGATGAATAGTGGGCAATCAACAATTCCCCAAATACCGAACAATCATGATAGTCGTTTGCACGGCAACCGAGAAGGCTTATCTGCTTGCCCGGCAGTTCGCCTTCAACTACACTTTAGTCCCCACAAACCACTTCCTCACAAATTTTCATCTTCAAACAGAATCCACACGTATAAGTTTTAAAATCACGCTTCATGTAACATAAAAACATAAACACCTAAACACATTCCGGGCGTGAGAGCCTGATCTCATCCCTGCTATACTAATTAAGAAATGCGTTACTGAGCTAGCCCCTGCCTTCTCCAAACTGTTCACCGAATGCCTTGCCAAATGTTGTTTCCCTGGTAGCTGGAAAATTGCCTTTGTTGGTCTGGTACTAAAGAATTCTTGCGATAGAACTGATCCGTTTTACTATCAACTATCTCCTATTCGTTAAAATTTTTGGTGGTCCTGAGTATGACCTTAAACTATATCCAGTGGTGAGGCTCCAACTTGCGGGCTTTGGGGAGTGTGGAACCACCCTTTAATTACCAGTGCTCCCAGGTCCACTATAACCAGAACTGGTAGTACCTGTTAGGGCCCCAACTATGGGTTAAATATAAGCTGACTTGAAAACAACAAATATGTTCTATTAAAAAAAATTTCTTCAAAATCTTTGGATTCGGCATTAAATAACCTGAAAAGAGTTGATATGCCGTAAATAAAAACAACCAACCAACCAACCAACTTTAAATTTTTGGATCGTTAAAATCTTTGGATCGTTAAAATCTTTGGATCAATCAATCTGGTCCACTGCCTCGTAAATGATCAGCTTCTTTCTGACCAACGGTAAGAGTGTAAACAAGCTTATTTTAGTGCCGATATTTGAATCGTCATCTCTGACTGTATACACGATGCACTGGATAAGGTAAGGAAAGCCAGAACGGTAGTCTTTGATATATTCAAAGCTTTTGACAATGTCTTGCATGAATGGATTCTCATGAAAACTAAAGCATACGGTATTCAAGACGAATACTTAACATAATTAGATTGTATATTATATTATTTTTTTAATC